>NW_028324158.1:7878787-8181818 GCF_054372755.1 Phalangium opilio | reverse complement strand
ATAAAAACAAATTAACATTAGGGTAATCTTCCGCCTTAGATATACCGAGACAAATAAAAAGAGAACACAAAATGGGGTTAAGTATGCGTATTATTATGTATGTATACTTTCTCCTTTCACGTTCCTTTGAACAAGAATTTACACGGTTTCACAGTTATTTGTTTAAAATATTATATAACAAAAGTTTCCTTCGTAATTTAACGCAAGGATGACCGATCAATCTTCAATTGTAACCTTGAATTAAAAGAGGATAATATGGGCGGAAATACTTCTCGTAATAAAATAAACGTTAAAGGAAGTCTCTACCCTAATTGTTAACGAAAAAAAATGGTTTCTTTGTAGTATACGTGATTTAAATGGATAGATGTTTATAAATCTACAATGGATTTTTAGGTTGAAACTTTATTTGAATATAGAAAGCATCTACAGATCTGAACGCTACTATCTCTTTAATCGTGATAATTGCAGAATTCTTTGACCAAATTGACCCCAATGAACTTTGAAATACGAGGTTAATCACAGGGTCGCGGTTTGGATTTAGCTTTTACTTTCAAGAATGTGTCAAGTATATTCAAAATCTCCGTTTGGGTCGATTTGATCGAAAAACGGGTGATCGAAAACTTTCCCAAATGATCGAAATCCCATTTGATCGAATCCCATTTGATCGAATCCCATTTGATCGAATCCCATTTGATCGAATCCCATTTGATCGAATCCCATTTGATCGAATCCCATTTGATCCAATCCCATTTGATCCAATCCCATTTGATCCAATCCCATTTGATCCAATCCCATTTGATCCAATCCCATTTGATCGAATCCCATTTGATCGAATCCCATTTGATTGAATCCCATTTAATCCTCGTCTATCGTTCAACATGTTTTTAAAACCAAAAATAGGTTTACTTTAGGTTATGTAATATTTAATTTTATTTTATTTTGGATATTATTTAATATTTTATTCGTTTTCTGGTACTAATAAATAGGAGAATATTTTGGAAAAGGTGGCAGCTAATTAATAGGAGAATGTTTTGGAAAAGGTGGTAGCTAATTAAAAGGATAATATTTTGGAAAAGGTGGTAGCTAATTAAAAGGAGAATATTTTGGAAAATGTGGCAGCTAATTAGTAGGAGAATATTTTGGAAAAGGTGGCAGCTAATTAATAGAATATTTTGGAAAAGGTGGCAGCTAATTGATAGGAGAATGTTTTGGAAAAGGTGGTAGCTAATTAAAAGGAGCATATTTTGGAAAAGGTGTCAACGAATTATATGAACCAAACCTAACCTAACCTCACCTAACCTCACCTCACCTCACCTCACCTCACCTCACCTAACCTCACCTCACCTCACCTCACCTCACCTAACCTAACCTAACCTAACCTAACCTAACCTAACCTAACCTAACCTAACCTAACCTAACCTAGCCTAGCCTAACCTACCCTAACCTAACCTAACCTAACCTAACCTAGCCTAATCTAACCTAACCTAACCTAACCTAACCTAACCTGACCCTATGAAAATATTTTGGAAAAGGTACCCTTTCATTTGGTAATAGGCAAAATCAAGAGGAAATACATTTGATATAAACTTCCCTCGGATAAACTTTCTTCGTCACTATATAGCAAACCTGAAAGTGTATGACTTGATTAGAAACAACGCATTGTATTAATAAACGTTCTTCGTCACTATATAGCAAATCTGAAAGTGTATGACTTGATTGGAAACAACAAGAATTATATTTGATATTTTTAACATACCTTCGAGGATTCGAACCAGCAACCTCCCGATCCGCAATCCAGTACCGTATCCATTACGCAAGCGGGTCGATGAAGGCTCTTGCATTTTAGATTAAATGTATACTATTTCTATCATATTATTATTTTAGGGGGATATATATAATTTTTATTCGATCAGAATTACTTTCGATCAATAGGGACGAAATGCGCTCCCGTCAGAATTATTTTCGATCAAACTAATTTCGATCAAATAAGACATTTTTCGATCCCCCAATTTTCGATCATTAAGGAATATACCCAAAATCTCCACGATGATTGCAGTTACCGCTATGACTCTAATTTTTTACATAAATTTTCAAGTGTCTCTAGGACCTAAATTGTGATGGATTGTTTTAAAATTTGATTGAGCATATACTATACTCGCCAGTTGTTTATAAAATGTTGACCATACAAAAATCCTAAGTTCATAAGATATATTCCATAAGTATGAAACTTTCTATTCTTCGCAATGCTAGAGGCTTACTGAGAGTTAGTTCGAGAACGACAAGCGAGAATTGACTACACCCTATCGGTTTTACAGTCCATCTTCTCCTATTTAGTCTATACTAAGTCTTTGACAGCGCCTCATCAGGCGTCCCTTTACCTCGAATCTAAGACCGACGTCACTTCATGACAAACTCCAGTTTGTACCCAGTAAAAAACTTGTGGAACACATCTTATAAACTTGTGATAAATTCAATTAACTTGGCTTTTTTAAACTTCACATTGCATGCCAGGTATTATTACGATCAAGACTTAGAATTGTTCCTAAGTTTAGAGTGAGCGAATTGTTTCCAAAACTTCAAAATGTAATCGTTCAATTTTATATTTTTAAACAGTTGTTGATGCCACCGGTAAACCAAGTGGCGGTACATTAAGCGGTGGTACCTCAGCTCTTGGCAGCTACAATCAGTGTCTAGACGTGGTCATCCCACCAAGCAGTAGCTACCGCAAAGAGGAATTGCCACCTAAAACGGGACAGTACTGCGTCATTCGAATTAGACCACCGCTTCCACCCAGACCAAAGAGAATTCACATAATGGAAGATATCTTTCCTCACATAAATTCCACCTTCAAAACCGAGGTTTTACGATCCACTTTACCTTCCCATTGAATACATCATAGCAAACGTACTTATTAACTTAATTTTTAACAGATAATGAATAAAATGAAAGAATCCCTATTCGCCATGTACGACACACCGTTCAAAATGGGCCTGTGCGTACCATCGACTTGTTCCAAAAACGATGTACTTCAATTACTTAACCCAAGTACGGTACATACGTTTTCGGTCACGTCTGTTGCTAAGTAATCTATAAATTGCGTTTACTTCTAGTTTCGAAAGAAATGAGTGTCAATGCGGACGTTGAAACGTGCGAAATTAAGGAAGGATTAGTCGTCGATCACGTTCAACTAACAATTATGTAAAATCATTATTAACCTAAATACTGTTTAGTGTTCTCAGGAATCCATATAACTAATAAGGAAACAGCAAAAAGGCTGGGCTTAAAGAAGGCTCCTCCATTTTGCATCTGCATGGTGGAGGATTTTATTAAGCGGAAGGCTAGTGGGGGAGTAAAGCTGATTGGGCAAACAGGGGTATGACGTTAGGTAGGAGGGGTTTCTCCTGTACTGCTGTGTCCCAATAGAAATAATTTTGCCCCCATATCTTCCATCTTGATGATGTCAGCTTCAATTAGCCATAATAATTCAATTCAAAATATGTTGTTCTCTCTCTCTCTCTCTCAGAAAAATTTGTATACTTATGAGTAGTTATGTCACTTATGATAAAATATAATTAGAGTACGAAACAAGTTTTCTATCAAATCATAATTGTTTCACCCTTTCTTTTATAATCTAAAACATAAATTAAATAATTTTGATTAAGCTTTATTTTTTTCTAGAGTGATATTCACTTTGATTGTCGTCATCAACATATTCGCAACAGTCATCCACGAGATCTCTAAAATCCTCAACAGACGCGAGAAACCAACTCCAAGTGAATTTCAAAGTTTCCATAGTTAATTATTGTTAAATACACGTTCATAAATGTCTATTCTTTCCCAGATTTCATGCTAGAAGTGATCAAATGCTTCTCACTACGAGAAAATTTCGAGAAATTAGTGCGTACTAAGGAGAGTGCTAAAAGATCCCTGGATTGCATGAACGGTATCAGATACCTGTCAGCGACATGGGTCATTTTGGGTCATTCATATTTAGTCAACGAACATAATCTATTCCGTAAATTCCAACATTAAAATATATTTAGTAAGGTTTATAAATAATGATGGCTTTTTAAAATTTCAGGAGAAGCCACAAATATGAATGGAATCGTTAAGGGTTTCGCTTTCCAAGTCATTGGAAACGGATTTTTGTCCGTGGAATCTTTTATCCTAGTGTCGTAAGTTTACAATTTATTAATATATACACATGAATTTATTAATTTTGAAACTAAATGTTCATTTGTTGAAATTAATTCCAATTGAGAAGTTTTCCCGGACTTACTGAACTGATTCCTAAATTCCCTGGCTTTTCCCTTATCATTTGAACCAATAATCTCCTCGTTTTTCCCCTAATCATTTGAACCAATAATCTCCTTGATTTTCCCTAATCATTTGAACCAATAATCTATATATTTATCCCTAATCATTTCAACCAATAATTTTCCTTACTTATCCCTAATAATTAGAACCAATAATCTCCTTGTTTTTCTCTAATCATTTGAACCCATAAAATCCTAGTTTTTCCATAATTATATGAACCAATAAAGTCCTCGTTTTTCCCCTAATCATTTGAACCAATAATCTCCCTGTTTTCCCTAAATATTTGAACCCATAATCTCCTTGTTTTTCCTTATCATTTTAGTGTTATGATCTTCTTTACCAACTCTCATTTATAAAAATTAAATTACCAATTTACCTTGAACCAAATGTTTAATGTTTTACAGCGGAATTTTAATGTCCTACACTACGGTGAAACGATTTGATTCCCAGAATTATTTCTCTCCAACCATAAACATAATCCGTCGAATAATTAGGTACGTTTCGCCGGGGGTATAATTTAAAGCTTAATTAACAATAATAAGGTTCAAATTTAAGGATTCTTCCATGCGTGATATTAATGAGTGGCGTCATGATTATTCTTCCGTTATTTGGTTCCGGACCATTATTTAAAGACGGGATGGAAGATCACGCCAATAATTGTAGAGTTAGATGGTGGTACAATGTTCTGTTTATCAGTAATTTTCTCTCTCTAAACCATATGGTAAAAATTTAAATTAAACAAAAAATTCATAAGATATGTTCCATAAGTTTGTCACTGGTTACAAACTGGAGCTTGTCATGAAGTGACGTAGGTCATAGATTCGAGGTAAAGCGACGCCTGGTGAGGCGCTGTCAAAGGCTTAAAAATGCAGACTAAATAGGAAGATGGACTGCAAAATTAATTAACCGAGTGTAGGGCTTCAATTCTCGCTTGTCGTTCTCGAACTAGCTCGATCTGTAAGTCTCTAGCATTACGAACTTTTATAGGTAGTGTCATACTTATGGAACATATCTTATCATAAACTTATGATTAAAATAAGGTGATAATTTTGTCAATATTATTTTAGTGTCTTCCACACGCTTGGTATTTGTCAACAGACTTTCAGTTGTTCCTATTGGGCATAATTTATTTCATCGTGCTTTTCAGGTAATCAGGTGGACTTGAGCCACAGTTAATGGATACGTTTCAAAGGGGACAAGGGTCTATTAGCGCAATTATTTCCCTAGATTAAAATATAGTATTTTCAGGAACAAAACTATGGGTAAAGTTTTCTTATTCGTTGCATTGCTGGTTTCGGTGGTGTCCAGTGGTATCGTTACCTACCAGATGAATTACCCGCCAGCCATGCTATTAAGACACATGGATATAAGGTACAATTACTAATTATTGGAATGAAATATCGTCGTGTAAATGAATACGAAATATTCCAGGTTTGTGACAAGCTACGCAAGTCGCGTGTATCTCCTACCGCACGTGCATATTGGTGTTTACGCATTGGGATTGTACTTGGGAACATTCTTGGCTCGGAATCCCAAAATAAGGTTATGTTTGGTGAGTTAAATGCGTCTAAGAAAGGTATTTCCAATCGCGTCCATATTGAAAAATGACCTTTCAAGATTCTATGGACAGGCTTTATGGCTTTTGGGTTCAATTTTCCGCCATTTTTAAAAATGGCGGCCATATAAGTAAGAAAAATTACCCGACACGTTAACGGCTTAGGGGCAACACCGGATGCCTTTTCTACTAATAGTACAATATCAAAATAACAAATTCGAATCATTTTGCTTTTAGTGGACTACAGTGGCCGGTTGGATAGTGGCCTCCGCATCAGGAATTGCAGTTGTCTACGGAGTATACTCTTGGAATAATGGAAAGCCCTATACGGCCATTGAAGCCATTCTCTACTCAGCGGCTCAGAGGACAGTTTGGGGTGCTAGTTTAGCTTGGGTTGTTTTGTCTTGTTTCGCCGGAAGGGGAGGTATTGTTTCCAAGTGACCCCATAATGTTATTAAAAGTGCAGAAAAAACTTAAATTTCGTAATATTTCAGGCATTGTAACATCGATTCTCACGTGGCCCGCGTTTCAACCTTTAGTTCGAATATCGTACCTTCTATACCTGGTTCACATTCCCATTCTAATCTACACGAATCACAGCAAATTAGGGCTGATTGACACGACTCACCAATATTTCGTAATAACCTTTTAACTATGGGAATCAATAGTGAATTTCTGTAATATTGTTTTTCCAATTTCAGGTGTACAACTTTTTCGGAGCTTTATGCTGTAGTCATATTGCTGCCGTTCTCATTCGAGTTTTGTTCGAATCACCCGTGATTCAATTGGAAGCGATGTTCTTCGGGCATATTAATAAACGAACAGTTACGAACGGGACCCCGAAAAAGGTTACAGTGCAAAATAGAGATTTAGAATCGGACAACGGTGGTCAACACCAAGGCGTAGTGGTGTCTGAGAAAAATTAAACATATTTCATTATATAATTCGAGGGAGTTTTATAACGAAAATTACGAACAAGCTATGTCTTCTATACAGGGTGTTTCTGAAAAGTATGTCAGAAAATAAGTGGGGATGTTCTTTGTACGATTTCGTGTCGAAAATATGACTTCTATGACATTTTGTCGTCCGGGCCACTGTTTTCGAGTTATGATTTGAGTGTTTTTGGGATGACACCTTAATTAAATTAGAAATCATGGTCTAAATCAGTTTCTTAATTAAATTTAAGTGGTTATCCATCCTTAAAGTACTTCTTTCATAACTTGAAAACGGTGACCCGGACGGCAAAATGTCATAGACGTTACATTTTCGACTCGAAATTGCCTAAAGAACACCCCCCCCCTTTAATTGCTGGCAGTTCTTTCAGAAACACCCTGAGCACTGTTAGATACCATAGGTAATTGTCCTGGCCATAGGAGTGTACCGCTTCTGGCTGGTAATTTTAAGTAATTACGACGACAATTGCTATGACAACTAATATTATCAAGCGTAATTACAGGCACAAATGTTCCTGCAAACATTAGGGTCATTAAATATCAATTTAAAAGCATTTAGATATCAAGAAAGTTTTTTGAATATCAAGAAAAACTGGCATATAGTTATTGACATAATATAATAATAATGATTTGATTAGGAATTGTAATTTTATGCGCGAAACAAAAAAAGTCTATGATAGCCATAACTACGACATTAATGATAACAAGTTGGGAAACCAAAATAAACCTCTCCGAGTTGAGACGTTTTTCTTAAATAATTGAATAAATATAATTGATATTATTTTTATCGTCAGTAATTTACCTTAATATTAGTAAAGCCGTTTTAAGAAACTTTATTCCTAAAACCATTTTAAACATAGCTATTGTTGCCCGTCAGCCCGTCGGGACATTATTTATTACTTTTCATGCGGACATTAGTCCATACCCCATAATAGACCATTTCGATGTAACTAAGAGGGAAAGACACGGGGGTAAAACTTTGCCTTTCATCTCTCTCTTTTTGGCGCCTGCGCTGTATTCATCTTGTATCATGAGAGTGCATGCGCAGAGACGGATGGCAATGCGTCAACCCCATTGTAAGTCCCGAGACTGAGGGTTGCCTACCAACTTATTTTACATCGAAAAGGTTTATAAGACTCCCTGGATTTAATTAGTATTCAAGCGGAGTCTTCCGTATCCCGGTTTATGGTATTAGAAGTTGTAGACGTTTAAAGAAAAATATTTTGCAAGAACAATTTAACGAAAAACACGGGGCATTGCAGGCGAGGTCAACACTTAACAAGGTCGATCACTTTCTCTTAATAAAAATGTGTCTCAGCAAAACCAAAACGTAAATTATAAGTGATGCAACTATATAAGTATCAAGTATCGTTGGGTTCTCTTTAAAACCAAAAACTAAATTTTCTTTAGAAGATACTTTGACTCTTTAGAGGAACGATACACGTTGATGTCCAATCGATATAATGATTGTGACATTTAAATCGTTGATATTATGTCTGATTTTAATATGTCCCTTAACGAGGGCAGCCATTTTGAGGGTAGAACCCCCCGTGACGGAAGCTACGGCGCAAATTGCATTTGATAAATTATTGGAGAGTGAAGTTAAGTTAAAAGATGCGTTGGAGAGTATGATTAAGAGTGCTTTGCCAAATGTTATGGGTGTTGTTTCTGAAGTTGAAATTAGTGGACAATGTTTGGGATCACTACTGAGTTTCACCAGGGATTTGAGAGATATGAAGCTATGGACAACTCAAAGTAAGTAATAATATTTGTAATAATTAAAGCTTTTTTTGTTGTAAAATTTACAATTGAATACAATATATCTTATACTAGCATAAGTTTATAAGATATGTTCCATAAGTTAGACACTACCAATACTTCGTAATGCTAGAGACTTACAGCTCGAGGTAGTTCGAGAATGACGGAAGCGAGAATTGAAGTCCTAAACTCGGTGTTAATTTAGCAGTCCATCTTCCTATTTAGTCTGTACTGTACTAAGCCTTTGACGGCAAATCCAAGCCCAAAAACCATAAGGCCAGTCTATAGGTTAAAGGTTATCCAGTGCACTAAATAATGTAGATATAAACATGGTTCCAATTGACATGTACATTGTTTTATACGCTCTATCGATGTTAATATATAATTTTTAGCCCTTAATAACCCTTTAAGAATTATAACGAAATATGAAGTCAAATCTCTTAAATTTTATAACAAAAAAAATTCGTGAAATTTGAGGAATAAATAAAAATTCTTGAGAAAATAACAAGAAATAAAAAGGTAATCCTGACCCAAAAACAGGTGTCTGTAAATATTTTTTTTTCAAGGGTAAAAAACAGAAAGAAAAATATAAATTAAAAATAATTACGTGGCATTATGTCACTCTTATTTGCCACTTGTAAAAAGAAAATAGATTCCGCCCTAACCGCCCCCCCCCCTATGAAACGTGATTCGAATAATCCGCCTGATTAATATAGCGAAAGAGATAGATTATATCACTTTAGGGCTCACGAATTAATCTAATGCTTGACTTATTATTAAGTGTGCCATTGGGTTCATTGAAGATTATAAAATCACGAAATGTTTTTGTGAAATATTATGAAATTATAGGAATTTTAAAGTTAAGGCTATATAAGGGCAATTGAATTACTGAGTAACCTTTATTTTAATAACTAACATTGCTTAATTAAACCGCAATTAATTTCATTGTGAATGAACAACATGAAGAAATTAATCTATCCGTGGAATATTGAACTATGAGTAAAAGTTCCAATTTATGAGAAATGTTTTATAGGTCAAAGAATATTAATTTATAAAGATGTTGAAATAAATAAATAAATAAAATAAAACATTCTTCAAATTGCTTAGCTCGAGAGTTAAATTACAAGGGAAAGCTCGTGAATTATTAGAGATCTGAAGGAAAGCTCGTGAATTATTAGAGATCTGAAGGAAAGCTCGTGAAATATTATTAGAGATCTGAAGGAAAGCTCGTGAAATACTATTAGAGATCTGAAGGAAAGCTCGTGAAATACTATTAGAGATCTGAAGGAAAGCTCGTGAAATACTATTAGAGATCTGAAGGAAAGCTCGTGAAATACTATTAGAGATCTGAAGGAAAGCTCGTGAAATATTACTGATTTGAAAAAAAGCTCGTGAAATATTTGAAATATAAAGGAAAGCTCATGAATTATTAGAAATATGAAGGAGAGCTCGTGAAACATTAGAAATCCGAAGCAAAGCTCTTGAAACATTAGAAATCAGAAGAAAAGCTCGTGAAACATTAGAAATCAGAAGAAAAGCTTTTGAAACATTAGAGATCTGAAGGTCGTGAAACATTTGAAATACGTGTAAATTTGTTTCAGTGTTGGACGCTATGGCTAAACCAGTGTCATCCTTACTAAGAGGTTCAGCGGGTAGTTTGGGTGACTTTGAAGAATGTCTAAATATCCGTGGTCCGGTTAACCCTGACCCCAAGAAACAAATCAAGGGCAAATATTGCTTGGTAGACTTCACCTTTCCATTGCCACCTAAACCAAAACACGTTAAGCTCTTCGAGCCACTTTACGCAAACGTCAACGGATCTTTCAAAACTGAGGTCAGTCTAAATAACATGTAACTCAATTTCTTCACATTAAACAATTAGCCCGTCGGCGACAGTTACCTAACCTTAATCAATCGCAAAAGACACCATTACTTGACAGTGTGTAGGAACGCATTTAAAAATTATTTCTCGTATGAATTGGAGTTCTTTGCCGGTGTCAACTAACATCGTTTCGATATAATACAGATTGAAATCTAATACGTGCAGGGAATGGATAAAGAAATAGCTTTCTCGGTAACTTTGTGACAATTTGACCCAGTTTGGAATTGAAATTTATATTATTAAATCGCTCTCGACCTGTATTTTAACATAGCGAAACACTAAATTGGGAATTAGAATTTGAATGATATTATTGATCATCTGTCAAGCTGTATTTAAACGCGATTATTAGTTACCTAATTGGGGGTTTCTATTTCGAGGAATTGTAAACATAATAATTAAGCAACAAATTTAGATTTGGAAGGTTCATTGCAAACTACTTAAGTCTTTGAAAAAACAAATTTTAATCGCGATTAAGACAAAGTTACGAAGTTCCTTTTTAATAATTAATGAAAATCGAATCGAATAAACTTCGATGTCCAAGTCAGTGAAGTAATAACTAAATTTGGCCGAAAATGACCATCATAAGCAGTTTCGTGTTCTATAAGACAATAACTCTATATCAACCCCTGGTCACTCAAATAAATCAAATTAAAAACACAACATCACTATTACTGATGGCTGTTAGTGTTATTGGAAGCAGTTAAAGGGGTGGAAATTTAACCCCACTAAACGGGAAACGTCGTTACCCCTCTAAACCTCAGTCTAAACCAATAGGACCCATTCTCCTACAAGCCTTTCACTCCATAAATTCTCCGCCATTTTGCGGGGAAAGGGAAGAAACTATTCTTGAGCTGCATCCCTCTGTTATCTCCCATTACATTACAATTAACTTGCTTTCATTAAAAGTTTGGGAATGTCAATGTACGTATTTACACAAAACAAACGCATTCTTAATTTTGAAATATTAAAGGTAACAATAGATCATTAGATTAATTCCTTAAGAGAGGCAAACACAACAGGGGAAGGGTTATTTTCTCGCGCCAAGAAGTACCACAAGAGGCAGTGTAAGTCGGCTAGCCTCCCTCCGCGTGTTGTGAAGGTGGGCTCCGTCTGGTGTTGACTCTTGGCGCCGTGCGTTGGTATCTCTGCAAGAATTTAATGGAATGTTCTATTATCACTTCAAATATTACATATCTTGAAAACTTTCATTCAAAAGACTATGGACTTCTTGTACCGCAACTTATCTTTTGCCTTATACGACACCCCTCTGAGATACGCTATTTGTATACCGTCTTTATGTTCTGGAGAAGATGTCCTCGAAATTGCAATGAAAGGTAATAATTATCAAACCAGGTTTGACTTATTTTAACCCTTAACTGAAATGATTAAATAATAGTCCTGGCGCCTCTAAATTTCCACGTTAAACTACATTCTTGTCAAGTGGATGAACCGAAAAAGGTGGACAGTGTCCAAATAGCTATACTGTAAGGTTCTATAACTGTTCCTTAAATTGTTTACCAAAAAATGTAATCATTGTGTTTTTAGCTCAATAATAGGTGTTCTTGTTTTGTTATGCGTCGTTGCGACTTGCATTGAGATACTATTCTTCAAATTAGATAAACCAAGTAATTAATCATAATTAATTAAGCCATAAGAGATTATATTGAATTTAATAATATTGTTACGCAGCTTTTGCGCAAAAGATAATATTGGCGTTCTCAATTCGAAATAACCTTGAGAAAGGTTTTGATATAAAGAAAACTAAACCATCTAAGTTGGATTTCTTGTACGGTTTACGATACCTTAGCAGTTGGTGGGTCATCTATGGACACGTGTATTTACTGTTGGACAAGCACCTTTATAGTAAGTAACTAATTACAACTATTAATTCATTTTGGGGAGAAAAATATCGTGTCGGTTGGTGATTTAAAACAATATCTTAAATTTATGTTAACATCTTTTCCCTAGAAAATTTGTTAAACGTTGACGTATTCAGGCAAAGTTTCCCTTTCTTAATTATGGAGAATTCCTATATCTCGGTGGAAACGTTTCTATTTATTGCGTAATAAATTAATACCCTTATTATTTAATATCAATATATTTTGACGAAATGGAAAAAATATTTATATATTTACAGGGCACTTCTGATGTCGTACATGGCAGTTTCAGCGGGTCTGAAACGGCCTAATTCTTATAGACCAATCAAAAGCTTGATTTGTAGAGTTTGGAGGTAAGTTTTAATAGAAGTTTATAATACTTCTCTTCGAGAGAAGTGTACGAGCACAAAGCGGGTGGGGTAATTGTAACAGGATTCTTCCCAACATCATTTTACATTTGGAGTGCACAAGGTTACTAAACTGAATTACATACGCGATAAATAGTTCCCTCATCATTACTATAGCGCTTAGCTATTTGCCAAGGCGCATGCATGCGCTTGTGCGTTTTTGTCCCACGTCAAGACAATCAAGGTTTGTGGGTTGATTGCTGAGTATTTAGTACCAAACAGTTAAAGAATTGATCCTGAAGTTTGACGAGCGGAAGAGCAAACAAAAAGGTGCATGAGCCAGGGAAGAATCATGTTACATAACAATAAAGTATTTAGAGAATATAGAGTGTCATCCTTCTTTTATTATCCCCTTCTGTTTTTACTCAAAACACCAAGTAATTTAGGCGTATAAAATCTTAAAATTTGAACAAACTTTATTCAGATTGCTACCGTCTGTCTTGCTTGCTATTGGTATCACCATCATTTTCCCACTGTTCTCATCTGGACCATTATGGAACACCTACGCGGATAAGATAGCCGGAGAGTGCCGTCATAGTTGGTGGACAAACATTCTTTTTATCAATAATTTTGTGCCGATGAACAGAATGGTAAAGTATCTACTTGGACAAACGTATCATAACCCCAAAACAATACTTATGGAGAGTACTATGGGGTTATGCTAACACATATTACCTCAAGTGGCAGTCTCATAACTTGTTTTTCTACTATAGTGTTATATAGTCACATGGTACTTGGCGGTTGACGTTCAATGCTACATACTAGGAATAATATATATCCTAATTTATCAAAAGTAAATTTAATTTCTTACAACGGGTTTTTTATCTAAAAATATCGTGTAATTTCATGTTTAAATCTTATTCGACAGGTCACCTAACACCGGAAACGCGTTTCTAGCGATTATCACAGTATGTTCCATACTTTCAACGGGAATCCTAAACTTTTTTTACGATTTCCCACCGACTGTACTGTATGCACAATTATCAATGACTGATTTCACGTAAGTGCTTTAGATACAAATGTCATTCAACGCATCGTGACTTTCACCAGGAATTCATAAAGCTACTAGGTATCATTGCGTAGCCTTTTTCACTCAACGTACCTAGGCGGATTTTGTGTGAAGAGCTAGAGCCTAATCATTATGTATGGCGAGTTTTACCTCGAAATCACAGTTAGAAAGACGTTCAAATTATGACGCGTGACGACTCAAGCCATTCCCACTAAACCAGCATATAAATTAACATTGGATATATGGGGCACAATTATTCATAGTAGCTGTTTGTATTCCTGCTTCCACACATTGAGCGATTTGATGGGATAATTGCTAAAAATATTGATATAGCCTAATTCATCCAAATAAATGATTCCAGATTTGGTTCCGAATTCATGACACGTGTCTACCAATCTCCACACGTACACGTTTGCGTGTTTGCCGTAGGATTATATACGGGGACCTTACTGGCCTCGAGAAAACTCAATATGAACAGGGTTAGTGCATGATTTCAATTTTTAAAGTCCAGAAACTCCAGATCGAACAAAATTTCTTAAACCCCATAGATTGTCAGTATTGTAGGATGGGTTGTATCTATTGTTCTGGCTTTAATCACTTTCATAGTGCCATATCCATGGCATAAGGGTGAAGGTTACTCGGTTGCAGAATCTTTCGCGTATGGTTCTTTATACAGGACTGCTTGGGCCTTGTCAATAGCATGGATTTCAATAGCGTGCTTCACCGGACATGGAGGTAAATAATTTTAAATAAAATTTACACTGATTTTCACGTAAGTTGATGAAATTTCACTCGAGGCCTTTTCACATCCAAAGTAAAGTGGAATCAGTGATTCATTAACTACTTTTGTTTTTTAGGTATTGCTAACTACATCCTGTCATTCCCCATTTTCAAACCACTTGGACAAATAACCTACTGGGTATACCTTATCCATTATTTGGTTGTCTATTATTACATGGGTTCGTTGGTGACCCCGGTGTCATTGAATCATATTTCGATTGTAAGTTTAAACGATGGGTGTTCCACAAAAGGTGGTAGGACCGAGATACGTCATGGGTTCTGTTGGCGATGTTCAGTAGGAAATGTTCTATGAGATTTTTCACTAAAGACCACCTGCGCTGTAGTCTTTGCGCAGAGACGGCAATGCATCAACCCCCTTGTATGTCCCGATATTGATGGTTGCCTACCCCATTTTTTACGTCGAATTAATACAACATAATGTAATACAACCTTTTCGACTCAAAAACGGCCATTGGCCATCAAACCCACTATACTTTGGTCCTATACCACCCTTTATAACTTAAAACCAAACCTTCCCAAAAATATTCTAATATTTTTCATTATTTTTTATTATAGTTATACTTGTGTTTTGCTGTTGGAGGTATTTCGCACATTTTGGCGCTGATTTGTCATTTAATTGTGGAAGCTCCTATGAGTCAATTGGGCAGTGTAATATTCGACGCCATTGACAAAGACACTTCTAAACATTATAAACCTAAATCGGAGGAAGTAGAACCCGAGAAGTCTAGGGCTCCAGGCGCAACAAATGAATCTACAGTCGTACCCGTTACGGGTGACGACAAAGTGAACTAACATTTTCTTTAGTTGCAAATGTCACAGTGTAAACTGCCCTTTCATTTTACCCATGTATATAGAGCTATTTCAGAGGGGGTAATGGCTAGGTCACCAATGCTATTTTCCCATAGAGAAACCCTCACAAAATGGCCGCCCTCTACACTCAAAGGCAGGCCCAATTTTCGTAGCAGACGAAATTTTTCCCCCACTGAAATAGCTCTATAAAACGTATTTTTCTCTACATGTAGCGATTTATGGAGTTTAAATAATATATGTATATTATAGAGTAATGTCAGTTCTACGTATGCAAACGTCATACCCTTCTATCTCTTAGCTCAGTGTCATCCCCCCTACCAGGCGCGTACAGTATCCTCTCTTACAAAAGCGCGCCTAGAGGGAGGGATACACAGTCTACTCCCCTCTCTACCGACACTACTCTATAGTAAAATTCGCGAAATATTTAAAATAAAAAAAAACTACAATTTCAAATGAACTAACTAAACTTAGAGCGAAACAACAAAATGTTAATCTAACTACTTATGAAATGAAATATTTTAGTACTCACCAATTTGGCCAGTTCAAATGAGGTGACGAAGTTCATGATGTCGTTGGTCACAAATGGTCCGAGGCAATGGCCTATTAAGTTCATTTAATAATCCACAGGTCACAGTTTCTAGGGTTAAATCCAAAGTTCGAAGTATCTTCATGGTCACACTTTGCACGGTGTCACAAAAGTTCGTAGTGAGGTCAATAATTAGTTAATGATGGGTCACACGGCGGAGGTTCGAAGGATGAAATGGGTCAAGGTCACAACTTCGTCGTAGACAATGAGTTCAGAATATATGTATTTCTAGAGTTCTATTTGGATATCGGGTTTTCGCGCTCGCGCGACCATCGTTTTTGAAATTAGGGGACGGACGGACAACTTTATCATTAGGTGGTGGCGCCATCTATTTCACTTAAAAACACATATTTGTTACCTATGGCGTCTGCTATAATTTCTTAATATAGTGAGGAAATGTTTAGAAGCCGCTATGATTCGAGTAAAAACAGAGAAGGAACTGCATTAACCGATAGTATATGTATTTTTGAGCTTTCGTGATAGTCAACTTGACAAAAATGATCACCGCAAATGTCTTTTTTTGGAGTCCATTCAATTCCATTAATAGCCTGACACCATTGTTTAGGTAATTACGAATTTTTTGTAGGGAATCTTAATCGTACAGTTCAAAACGGGTTGAACTATCTAAATATTTATTAATTTTCTATACGTATATACTTATGTCACAAAACATTTTTATTCCTACCAGTGTTGACACACTTTTCTACTGAGCATTTTCGACCCATTTTAAAATTTAATACATTTTCACATTATGTGTTACTTTAATAACTAATAACATATAATTCCCAAGTAAAAACACGCATTTAATAAGAAAATAATCAATATTCTATTTATTAAATATCAAATTTTATTCATTAGGCTCCACTTACTGTTTTTCAATTACCTAACTTTCATATTTTGCGCTTTACTTCTTCCTAAGCCTAATTTTCAAACTCAAGCTGCGGCGATTTAGCGGGGCGCTTTCCCGCAAAATCGTGGGAAATTCTTTTAAGCTTCCCACGTAAGGCGATAGATGGCGCTAACGCCTAATGATAAAGTAATGAAATTCGACGAATCGAGTCCGCGAGGAGGAAATTCAACAAAAACTCTAGAAATACATATATTCTGAACTCAATGGTCGTAGACGCGTATCGCTTACAATTTTAAGACTATTTTTAAGGAGTAATAGAAATTTACTAGAAAACATACGTTCACAGACATTAAGTGGCCCTTAATTTAAATAATTTTGTAATCACGGACTTCGTTTCTCTAATTAAGACGAACAAAGCATTAATTTCTCGCCATCCTAGCTCACTGAGTCAGAGCGGCGTGAGCGCGCCAATTTTAATTCTCCCCCCCCCCCCCTCCACCAGCCCCCGGATTCAACTTTGAATCTTACAACACCACCAACTGGCGGTAATATTTTCTGAAACACTAGTCATATACATGTATATTTTATTTTTTTTCTTCAGTTTTGTGACTAAATATAACTATCGAATAATAATTAATTTAATTTATCGAAAATATAAACATTTCTTGTCAAAGTAAGCGGCTTGAAAGTAGAGTACAAAATTTGCCAATTGTGAATTTAATTAATTAGGCACAGCGGGGAGGGATGTACAATAAATGGAATGACATCAGAAGAACAGCGAGGAGGATGTACAATAAACGGAACAGCGCCGAGGAAGAGAAGGGAGGGGGAAAGGGGGTGTTTAATTTGATGGAGTGACAGGTGACAGCTTAAGGCGTGCAGTTTGGGAATCGAAATATTTGGTGTTACGTTTTTATTAATTTGTCAATATTTTTAGATAAGTACTACATGAACATTTATGGACATTAATTAAAGATAATTATGAAATTATGTGACTAAATTATTATATCGTTGGGTAATATTCAGGGCCGGAAATATGCACAGGACACTGGACATTGTCCAATAAAATTTTAAAATGTCCCATAATTTTTTCAAAAACTAAGGGGGTCACTGGACAGTTTGACCAATAAATTTTCCGAAGTTTTGATAGCTTGACAATGGAGAAGCGACACTATTTTTGCAAACTCCAGTCACAATGTCCTATAAATTTTCCAGTCAAACTCACTGGACACATGTCCTATAAGAATTTTTTCTTATTTCCGGCCCTGTTGGGAAAGATTTCTTAAAACGATGCAGACGATTGTGCAGACGTCAGTGGAGGTTTGAATTCAATGAATTGTAAATAACAGTTTCGCGTTTTAGAGAGTAGGCAGTTGTGAATCCAAGTATACTTTGAGCTCTTATCTCGGCTGTAAGTTTTAGTTTGTGTGATTGGGTTGTGTACTTGACTTGTGTATTAAATAATCGGGGTTATTTGATAAAGTTTTTCATGTTTAAACTAAGAATTACAAAGTATTTTGATTGTGACTCAGGCAGGAAATTCTGAATAAAACATGAATTGGATAAATTAGAAGAATTTGATAGTGTTTATTAACACTTGTTTCTAAAGTAATTAAAACAAAGGTAAGAAACGTAACGTTATAAGGTTTCGCCTTGTTCTTAAATTAAGCCTTTGCTTGCATATATTTATAATGTTATTATTTACATGATTATTTATGGTGTGTAACTCTCGTCTTTAAATTAAAGTGTTATAAGGTTTCGCGGCCTTGTTTTTAAGCCTTTGCTTGCACTTAGGGTAATGGCAGCCCTCTGCCTTCGACTGTATTAAGCTCTATGGGGAAATAACATGGGGTGCCATTAGTCTATAATGTAATGTTATTATTTACATTCTGGTGTGTAACTCTTGTCTTTAAAGTGCTCTAAATTCAAATAAAACCCGATTTAAATATAGATAATAGGGAATTATCATTAAAAACACACTTTGGCTTCATTTTAGACTTACATGTGCTGTTTAAAATGGAAGATAATGCTAGTTCTAGCTCAGATTCAGTGGCTACCAGTGACGAATACGAAATAGTTGGCCATCATACTGAACCCGAACCTCCTATTGCTGGTCATGGCAATATTGACCTCTTAACTACGTCGCTAAAGGACCAAATTGTTGATAAAAATCTTATATCAGACGCCATTGACATGGAAGTCGGAGCTAGTAGCGGCAGTGTCGAGAGTAGTGACATATCTAAAGATAAAGGGAACGAAAAGGGTGTCTTAAAGATAAAGGAAATTGAGAAAATTAAGAAGAAACCTGCGCTAATTGATACCAATAATGGGAACACCGATAAAGCTTCAATTTACGCCACATCTCCTAGTCCAGTTGAAGAAACAAGTTGTAAGTTTTAATTATTATTACAATTATTATAATTAATTATTATAAGTAATTAAACCTTTTTATTCTTCTTCCGTTTAGTTTCCATGTCTCGTTCCTCGTCTCTTCAATTGGCTGATGGAGAATTCACTCTTTTCAATAGAGTAATTTATTTGGGGTGTGCTGCAATAAATGCTCCGAGAAGTGAAGCTGAAATCCAAAGGAATATGGCAATTTTGAATGAGCAACAACAAAATAATGCTGCTTCACCCGGACAAGCCATTGAAATAGCTCTCTCAATACCCAGTCATTCAGAAGGTCTTGTTGTGTAAGTATATATATATATTGCATGATTTATCATCTCAGTTGCAATCTTGAAAGTGGGGAAAAAACATCATAATTTGAAAAAGAGCGGCAATTTTTAATTTATAGTTAGACTTGATAGTTAAATCTGATAATTTAATGAGTTTTATGAGATCAGGGTGTTGTCCTACATTAACATGATAATCTTGAGTATCTATCAGGGTTCATACAAACCTGGAAAACCAGGAAAAATCAGGGAAATAGATAGTTGACAAAAATCTCAGGGAAAATTCGAACTTTTAGTAAAATTCAGGGAAATTTGCGTCAAACAGGGGCCGAGTAATTAAGCAAAATGTTTGTAAACATCCCCGCCATAGGATTAACATTACACTATACTTTGGAGGCTCATAACTCTGGTTATATTAGAGATACGGGGATGTCCTTTGATTATGCCATAGTCCTATTTGCCCCCCCCCCCCTCCTTCTTTAACATTTGCACCATAGGATACTCCATAAACGGGAAAAACCTGGAAAATTCTGGGAAGTATATGGGGAAAAACCTCATGGAAATCTCAGGGAAATTAGTTTTCCAAAAGTTGTATGAACCCTGAAGATTCTATGATATTTCTTAAGATTTACTTCAAATATCTTACATTTGGTTTTCAATAAATCCATTTTAACTAACTAATATTAATCAGCGGCAATTCCAATAAAATATTGCACTATGATAATTAAAAAGTTTGCTAATAATATTTTTAAATAATAGATTAAAGGACCTCAGGGTTCAAAACCAAAAAAAAGCTGGGTTTTATACTTTTATTGGGTTTTTAATGGTTATCAGTTGCGTGAATTGTAGAAATTGCCCTTCAAAAGACACTGCTTAGTTTAAAAAAAAGTCTTAAAATGTTTCATTAAAAGTTGAAACAATAAAAAATAACTTTAACTATCTTTTAAAAGGAATAATTTTAGCATTTATATTCATCAAAATTAAAGATTTTAGTGATGGGTTCATTAAGTGGGTTTTTTATGGTGGGTGAACCCTGTCAAACGTGTTCAATGACCTCTTCAAAAATTTAATTTACCATTTGTTTATCATATATATCAATTTTAACATCATATTTAACCAAAACAAAAACCTTAAAAAACATTTATTGGAACCTTTATGCATGTTCCACAATTGAAAGACTAAGTAAGTTTGTGATAGTAACTATATATCAGCCATAATAATGGTTTATAGTAGTTAAAATGTTTACTCACAATATTTGTAAACAAATTAGGGGAACAGGGGTCAATGACCTCTTTAAAAATTCATCATGAATATCTATTTTAACATTATATTGCACTGAAAACGTTAAGAAATTGATTGGGACCTTTATATTCCACTTTTCAAAGTAGTTACGTGATAGTAAAGGGGAATAAACCCTGATACTTATACCCTTACACTGAATATACTAGGGTGACGAATAACACCTGCTGCAATATGACAGTAGGTTTGGTTCCTACTTCCTACACAGGGGCCTAGTAAATAAGTTTTTACCCTCCCTTTTTCTAATTTATAATTCAAATGTGGTGTAGATTGCATAGAATTATTGTGCACAGAGTTATAATCTCGGATATGCAATAGTAGAAAGTGTTGGTTAGGGTGTTTATGACGTCAAGGAGGCTAAAAATACGAGTATGACTAGAAGTATATAATACTCCTTTTCGAGAGAAGTGTACCTCCACAAAGCAGGCGGGGTAATTGTAACATGATTCTTCCCAACATCATTTTACATTTATTATAGCAAGGTTATTAATTAAAGAATCATGAACATACGCGATAAATAGTTCCCTCATCATTACTCTATTAGTGCTTAATTATTTGCCAAGGCACATGCATGTGCTTGTGCGTTTTTGTGCCGCGTCAAGACAATCAAGGTTTGTGGGTTGATTGCTGAGGATTTAGTATACCAAACAGTTATAGAATTCACCCTAGCACGGTGTGATAATTACCCACCTGAAGTTTAATGAGTAGGAGATCAAACAGAAAGGGTGAGCTTGGGGAGAATAATATTACATAACTAAAGGGTATTAAGAGGATACAGAGTGTCATCCTTCTCCTTTTATCCCTTTCTGCTAACACTAAGCACTCGCATCAATTTAAATTATAATTTTCGCCTAAATTTTCATAAAAATTCGAAATAAAACTATGACGTACATACGTTATCTCAAATATTAGTAAACATTTAGGGTTTATTTTTGAATTTGAGTAATACGGAAAACGAACACAGTTGAAATCAAAACTCATACTCACTATTGCAATCCACGAATAAAAATACGCCCTCTAAATATAAATCCTCATCAAATGCCTTTCATTCGTTCTACCTGCAATATTGCTGATACTAAATCAGTAAACACTATTACGTAATTAACTGATAAAATTGAGTGTATGAAGCCTATATAAACAACAAAATTTATAAGGTTTGCGTTTTGAATAGATACATTATCATATCAACAAAATGTTATCAGTATCAGTAAAAAAGGCTCTTCAACTATTTGTTCTATCAAATTGTTGATAAGTTTATTCATTTGGATTGTCTATCGGAGCTTTCAGAACATTCGCGAGTTCTAAATCGGTTCTAAACGAGCAATTTCCGTAAATTTGTGTTGTTTTAGTCTACACGAACCGGATAGTAGCAACGAGATTACCAGTTTCCCCATTCCACGAATCTTATTTTGCGCAAGAGGCCTTAGCGAAACGACAGAAGCGCAGTGTTTCGCCTTTACCTGCAGTCACGGAACCACAGCGGAATCGGCTATATTTCAGTGTCATGTCTTCAGATGTGACGTTCCAGAAGCTGTAAGTTTAAACTGGCTTGTCCCTGTCCGACCCCCTATCTCCTTTTTTAACTACCCACCCGCTGTGCTAAGCTCTATGAGGAAGATTGTCCTTTGTTTGTCCCATGGTCCCAACAACCCCTTCAACGTCGTTATAGAGCTATCTCAGAAGCCTTAGTGTGACGTCACCCATGGTGTTTGCCCATAGAGAGCTTTCAGATGGGATAGTAGTACTTCACACACTCCCAAGTCTTTCCGCTGTTCTGGTAGCCATATTGGTGTTGGTCTCAGCTTCATTCCTGCTTTAAACCCACCAATATGGACATAGAGAGCTTTCAGATGGGATAGTAGTACGTCACACCCTCCCAAGTCTTTCCGCTGTTCTGGTAACCATATTGGTGGTGGTCTCAGCTTCATTCCTGCTTTAAACCCACCAATATGGACATAGAGAGCTTTCAGATGGGATAGTAGTACGTCACACCCTCCCAAGTCTTTCCGCTGTTC
Organism: Phalangium opilio; assembly: GCF_054372755.1. Taxonomy (NCBI): domain Eukaryota; kingdom Metazoa; phylum Arthropoda; class Arachnida; order Opiliones; family Phalangiidae; genus Phalangium; species Phalangium opilio. Next base: position 8,159,024 of record NW_028324158.1, on the reverse strand, counting down.
TGGTAGCCATATTGGGACAGGTGGTCTCAGTTTCATTCCTGCTTTAAACCCACCAATATGTCGGCGTAAATTATGTCACAAGACTCATCTCCTAATCCAACTGAAAGCTCTCTATAGAACCAAACCGGTACCAAACATGGCCGCCTAATGCCAAATCTAAACCCGTGACGTTTTATCTAGACACTGACGTCACAATTTAATAGCTCTATAGTCCGCTACCACGAACTTTCTCGTGACGTCATACCCTCCTATCTCTTACCTCGGTTTTGGCGACCATATTGGAAGTCGTCAACTCAGGTCATACAATTTAGACTACCAATATTAACGTCACGTCCCCGTAGCTCCTCCCCTCTCAGTACCACTCTGTTCTGTTTACGAGACCCCTCAAAAAGCGATGTAGTTCAAATGTTTTGAAATGAAGCTTGATTTGAAGAAATGATATTACAGTGCCTTTTGGCTCTCAGATGCTTTAGAATAATTGGGGATAATGGAGGTTCTAAAGGGGGTAATTGTGTTTTATCTTGGTTGGTGAAAGGTGGTAAAAATCCTCCAATGTTTTGCCGCTGCCTTTCGTCGCGTTCCTAAACTTCCAGGATCGAATCGTCCTGGTGGAATGTTAAATTCTGAAAAAGGAGGCATGATGACGGTTAAAAATAATGAGCAAGTTTACTCTTTCGAAGCCTTCCTAGAGATTAAAGAGGAGGATAACAAAGTAAGTACTGTTTTTGTTTGTAGATCTAGTGCATAAGCATACAACTCTTCATCGAACATTGTTGCTATTATTATCTCGATGGGTTAAAATTTTGGAATGTGTGGGCCGGAGCATTGACTTCTTCAAACTTAAAAATAGATTTGTAGGGCAATTGAAATTACTGGGAATTTTTTATATTTATTTACTGAATATGGGAAAATAAGTGATAAAATGTACATAATCAAGTATTTGTTTATAGTAGTGTATATATTGTTTGTAAGGGTTCATCTGTTGTTAAAGTATTTCGTGATTTGTAACGTCTTTTTCGTTTTCAATTATTTTTTATGGTAATTAATTACCAGAAATAATCGTTTAAACCGACCCTTTTAAATAAAATAGTGCAATTTAATTGCAAACCTAAAACATCACCCTTTTAAATAAAATATTGCAATTTAATTGCAAACCGAAAACATCACCCTTTTAAATAAAATAGTGCAATTTAATTGCAAACCGAAAACGTCACCCTTTTAAATAAAATAGTGCAATCATTGAATTAAAACATAAAAAGCAATTTCATGAAAAAAAATTCAAAATTTGATGAGAAAATATCATCACGAAATTAATATGAGCGCATAATTATTATTGTTTCGGAGGAAATTAAGAACTTCATTTGCTATAGCGACGAAAATATGCTTTCAATGCCAAGATTTCTCTGCATTTTCCGCGAAAATTGTATACTAATTGCGCAATATGGCAAAAAAAAATTACTCATTTGGGGGTAATTTAAACGCTAATAAATTTTAGGGAAGCATTCAGTCATGTCCAAAAGATAAAGATTATTTTAAACTGAGATGCGTCTGGGAGAAGAAAATTATTATATCAGTTCAACAAGTTTCCAGTAATAAGGAATTAATCATTGATCGGTAATTAACTAAATTAGGAGAAAAATTATCGAAGGAAAACAATTAAGATTAAGATTAAATTTATCCTTTGTAGATGTTTTGGCATTTTGGTATCGCCAGGGCGAAATGTTAAACATAGTGATATGCAACTGATTGAAATGGTAGTATTTATTATACAGTGTGTCCCATAAAGGGTGTTTGAGCCGAAGTATAGTGGGTTCTATGGGAATTCAATTTGGAGTCAAAAATGTTCTATAACACCGTTTTCAAGTTATGATTGGAGTGTTTTAGGGATGACCCCTTAATTTAATAAGCATTATTTCAGTTTCTTACATTAAGTTAAGGGGTCATTCACAAAACACTCTAATTATAACTTGAAAACGATGTCCCTTGTGTCAAAATGTCATAGAACTTACAAATGCGACTCAAAATTGATTTCCCATAAAACCAACTATACTTCGGTTCTACAACCCTTTTTGTAACACCGTGTACACATGTTTTATTGTGTATGTTAAAAAATGCTTATATAATATAGTTGAACATGACCAGAACAGTCGGTGATAAAACAATGTATCAGATAACGGGTAATTGGGACCCAAATGAACCTCCATTTGAGGTTTTAAATACCGAAACTCCAAGAGGTAATTACTAGAATGCGAATGTAATTAATTCTTCGAAAGTACTTAAACGCGTATTTGTATTTGAATTAACTCAAAAGACACCAGGGTTTACTTGACTGTGGCCGTTGACCTGGTCATTCAAGGAATAGTCGAACCAGTACGATTTGCCATTGAAACGAAAGCCAAAATCTTTCCTCAAAACGAAAGGTTTTGGACTTTTACTAAACGTTCGATGCAAGAACACTTTTACATGCGATTACGAGAAGTTGATCAACCCGAAGGCCACACGACGAGTAGAGATCATATTCATGATGTAATTAGCGTTGAAAGCGCCACACAAATTAGTCGAAACAAGTCCAAATTATCCTTGGTGCTTAAAGATAGGGATGGGTCCTTAATTAAACCTAAAGAAAACAGTACACCATCTAGCCCTGAACAGGAAACTGAGTCTGGTACAGTTACCTTTATTTATTACCTACCCACCATCTTGGGGAAGTTAAAGGTCTAAAGAGACGCGTACGTCAAATGTAGATAATGACGAACCACTTTTAAGTGGAACTGGTGAAGTTAGTAAAGATTGTACGGAACATGAACTTGAAGGCTGGGCCACAGTTTTATCGAAATGGCATCAGAATCTCGATCAGAGGCCAAAGCAATTATCTGGCCTAGTTCGTAAGGGAATTCCCGAAGCTTTACGAGGAGAAGTGTGGCAACTGCTGGCTGGTGGCCACAAAACTCAAACGACCATGTTTGACCAGTATCGAATCCTCATTACAAAGGTCATTGTCGTTGCGTGGCATAAGTTCATAAGATATGTTCCATAAGTTTCGTCACTGGTAACTTGGAAACTGGAGCGTGTCATGAAGTGAGTGAGGTAGGTCATAGATTCGAGGTAAAGCGACGACTGATGAGGCGCTGACAAAGGCTTAGAACAGACTAAATAGGACCTAGATGGAAGTCCTGCAAAATTAACCAGTACGATCGAAGTATAGTTAGTGTTATACTTATGGAACATATCTTATAAACTTGTGATAACGGACCAACGGTGATACTGAACATGTTCTTTGACAATGTAGGAATCCTCATGCGAAACAGTTATTCAAAGAGATATAAATAGAACATTTCCAGCACACGAGTATTTCAGAGATAGTGGCGGTATAGGACAAGATTCACTGTATAAAATTTGCAAGGCATATTCTGTATATGACCCAGAAGTGGGTTACTGTCAGGGTCTGTCCTTCTTGTCCGCCGCTTTGTTACTTCACGTAAGTCATTGGGAGTGGACAAATGCAATGCGCAAGGTGTTGGTTGGTAGATTAATTTAAAGGTTTAAACGCCATAACAGATGCCTGAAGAACAAGCATTTAGCGTCATGGTTAAAATCATGTTCGACTATGGTCTAAGAAACCTTTTTAGAAACGGTTTCGAAGAGTTGCACATGAAGTTTTATTTGTTGGAATGTCTAATGGAGGAACAGTTACCAGAACTTTACTCTCATTTTGTTGATTTGGGTGTCGAAGCTCATATGTACGGGTCACAGTGGTTCCTAACGCTTTATACAGCCAAATTTCCACTTCACGTTGTCTTCTTCATCCTGGACCTTTTCCTCTTGGATGTAAGACAACTTTTGGTTAATTTTACGTAATTAAAATTAGTTCTACGTCGTTGCAATGTTTGGGGTGTCATTTTTAGGGAATGGATACTATTTTTCAAGTGGCAATAGCTTTGTTAATGGTAGGTTTGTAATTACTAATTATTTAAGAGCGATTGTAATTGGACTGCTATGGATACTTCGTTTAAATCCTTCGTAGATGTCCAAAAAAGATCTTCTAGCGTTAGATTTTGAGGGAATCTTAAAGCATTTCCGCGTAGCTTTGCCAAAAAAATATAGATCTGATGAAACTGCCAGACAACTGCTGCAAACTGCAGTTGGTGTTAAAGTAAGTCGTCTTTACGCGGAAATGGTGGTTTTTTTGGTATCTAGGCCTAATTTTATGAGGTTTTAGCTGAAGAAGCTTAAAAAGTACGAAAAAGATTACGCTATAGTCAAGGAACAAGAGAAAATGAAGGAGGATCCTGAGGAAAGGCTAATGGTTAGTTGGTAACGTGTTTCGTGTTGATGAGGTAAGTTTTAGTTTTAATTATGATTTGTGGTAATTTTGTTTTTAGAAAGAGAATAAACGACTGGTGGAGAGCAATATGAGACTGGAACAGGAGAACGATGACTTGGCGTCGGAACTAGTCACTAGTAAAGCCCAACTTAGTCGAAATTTTGATGCGGTAAAGTTATTTAAAAACGTTTTAGGTCTGAAGTTAATTAAGAGAAATGCTCTGATTTATTTATTATGCGCGGTATCCCGTCGGTATTCGCGTTATACCAAAGCCATCCGCGTTGTCCCCGCGCCATTTGGGTAGTCCCGGGGAAATTCGCTTCGTCCGGCGGTGTCCGTGTTGTACCGGAGCCGTCCGTGTAGTCCCGACGGTATCCGCGTTATCCCAGTGCAATCCGCGTTATGCCGGAGCCGTCCGCTTGGTCCCGACGGCATCCGCATAATACCGAAGCCGTCCCCGTATCGGTGGTACAAACCGTGTTATACCGAAGCCATCCGGGTAGTCCCGACGGTATCCGCGTTGTACCGAAGCCGTCCGCGTTATGCCGGAGCCGTCCGCTTGGTCCCGACGGCATCCGCATAATACCGAAGCCGTCCCCGTATCGGTGGTACAAACCGTGTTATACCGAAGCCATCCGGGTAGTCCCGACGGTATCCGCGTTGTACCGAAGCCGTCCGCGTAGTCCTGACGGTAATCGCGTTGTACCGAAGCCGTCCGCGTCTTCCCGACGGTATCCGCGTTGTACCGAAGCCGTCCTGGTAGTCCTGACGGTAATCGCGTTGTACCGAAGCCGTCCGCGTCTTCCTGACGGTATCCGCGTTGTACCGAAGCCGTCCGCGTCTTCCCGGTACAATCCGTGACATTCCGGCGCAAACCGCGTCATACCGGCGCCATCCCAAAATTATTGCGTTTTATCAATGCTAGTTTTCATTTGTTGGTAATCTGTCATCTCATAAGGCAGAGGTTTTGTATTATTATTATTAATTCACAAATGTTGAAAAAAAAAACATAAGGCTGAAGAAAAGGCGGAATCCTTTCTAAAGGAATTGCTATCGACCAAAACTTCCCTGATAGAATTAGAGGAAGAGAAGAAACGTTTAGAAGTTGAAGTTGCCCAGGTAATTGGCACAAAAATAAAGAATTGGGGAAAATATAATATTATTACTAGTATTTTGAGCATAAATTATATATTTAGTTGAAAGAAATGTGCAGGAGAGAGTTACAGCGTTCTGAAGGCGAATTATCTAGAAACAGCACGATCATATCTGATTACAAACAGATATGCAGTCAATTAAGTACGCGACTAGAAAAAGAACAAACTGCCTCCAAGAAACTGATCGAAGACGTTAAAGTAAACATTTTAACATATTAAATAATTATTTAAAGGAAAGGGTCAGATAACATAACATACCTTTAAAATAACGGCCTTTAGTCCGTTCTTTTTAAGGTATAGTGTTATGTTACCTGAGCTTTTCCTTGAAACTCTAGTATTTATTTATGTTTTCAGGCATTGGTGAAGCCCTGTGAAAAGTGTAGTCAACTGGTTACGGGACTTCAAGGTAACAAGTCTAAAGGGGGGTCCAATAAGGAGAAGTCTATTCAGAATGATCAGAATAAGAAGAAAGAGTTGGAAGGCAGCGGGGAGTCCGAGGAAGATGAAGAGAAACAGATAAGGGAGCTGGAACTTGAATTGGCCCAAACTAAACTCGCCCTGGTCGAAGCTGAGTGCAAGAATCAGGTAGGGAAGACATTTATTTATATACCTGTCATTTTTTTGAGAAGCGCGAAGTAGCTCTATTTTATGTGGTTACGCCTATAACCCTATAATACTTTCGGTAAATATGGGGCTGCTGTAAGGGACTATAGAGCGCTGACAATATAAATTGTTGTTGGTTATTTTGCCGGGGTCGGGTACTGTATCTTCAAAACGGAACAGACGAGGCGTGGCCTACTGTTATTTTCTTGCCTTGTCAGGTGTAGTAGTCTAGTTAGGGGTAAATCATTGTAAGCCTTGGTCACTGTTTCTGGGAAAATCCGCCGCCTTGAGACCCTTCTCTAAGAAAAGTACGACGTACGTCACCCTAAAAGAAGCGTGCGCCTGACGCCTAACAGACGAGGCGTGGTCTATTGTGATTTTCCTTGCTTTGTCGTGTCCAGTCTAGTTAGGGGTAAATTATAGTAAGCCTTGGCTTCTGTTTCGGGGGAATTCGCCACCAGGAGACGCTTCGTTAAAAGATGCGTGCGCGTTATAAATACGTTTTGACCTACACTTATACAAAGCAATAAAAGGTTATGTTTTCCTAAAATTCCCGGAATCCTTTTGACAAATTTACACAAAAGTAACAAATACCTTTCGACCTACACTTATGGAAAGTAGTATAAGGTTATGTTTTTGAAAAATTCCCCGGAATCCTTTTGACAAATTCACACAAAAGTAACAAATACCTTTCGACCAACACTTATGGAAAGCATATAAGGTTATGTTTTTGTAAAATTCCCGGAATCCTTTTGACAAATTCGCACAAAAGTAACAAATACCTTTCGACCTTAACTTATGGAAAGCAATATAAGGTTATGTTTTTGTAAAATTCCCCGAATCCTTTTGACAAATGGACACAAAAGTTACAGTAACAAATTCCTTTCGACCTACTCTTATGGAAAGGAATATAAGGTTGTGTTTTTGTAAAATTCCCCGAATCCTTTTGACAAATGGACACAAAAGAAAGTCCTGTACTATGAAGGGTTATTTTTGTCCCTAAGATCCATCCATGTTTGATTGTTGATAAATTTTGTTTTAAAAATTTTCTACGCTCAAAAGGATTTGAATCACCAACTAAACGCTGCGTTGTCCGAGATTCAATCTTCCAAGAACACTTGGTTTCACAAGACATTAGTGTCTATTCGCGATGTGACTAAAAAAGAATACTTGGGACGCGAAAACAAGGAAGGAACTACGTGAGAGAGACATTTCCTTTTCCTTATTTTCCCTTATTTTGTTTCCTTTAATCCCTTTTTAACTCCCGTACCACTTTTTTACTCAAAACCTGTCCATGCAAATTTAAATAAAACAACCCCCCATTAAACTCGCTCACACAAAATTTATCGTTATCCCAATAAAATAAAATTAAATTAAATTAAACCATGGCTTTAATTAAAATATTTAATTCAGCCAATAACTAATTGATACTTCGGCACCATTCCCAAAATATTCTTTTAACCTTTGTGACCCCTTGTAGGTATGAAAGAGAATTTTTTAAAGGGTTTGTAAACGTAATTGCAAATGGTACCAACCCATTTCAAAATTTATTGGTAATTAATTAAATTAGTCTTAATTATAATTAATTTCTTTGTAAAACTTTAGAAGGAGAGCGTTTTTTTAAACGAGAAATTTTTTGATACAAGTTAGTTAGTTAATTAATTAATTTATTTAGTGTTTAACATATAGAATCTATTAAGATTAATAATAATAGGCCAGTTTTATGAGTTGTTTTATGATTCAAGAGGTTTTTTTTGGTTTGGTTTGGTTTGGAAGGCAATTAAGGGCATGGTGAAAAAATCGTTTTTAATTATAGATTAAAGGTCATGGGTTCAACTTCAGTTAAGCTTTTTAGGTAATTAAACGCTTTCGTTAACTTACAACCATGGATAAAGAATGCGCGTGAGGAAATATGTTTTCACGTTATAGAGTAATGTCAGTTCTACTATGCGAACGTCATACCATAGAGTAGTGTCGGTAGAGGGGGGAGTAGACTGTGTATCCCTCTCTCCAGGCGCGCTTTTGTAAGAGGGGATACTGTACGCGCCTGGTAGGGGGGATGACACTGAGCTAAGAGATAGAAGGGTATGACGTTTGCATACGTAGAACTGACATTACTCTATTCTATCTCTTAGCTCAGTGTCATCCCCCCTACCAGGCGCGTACAGTATCCCCTCTTACAAAAGCGCGCCTAGAGGGAGGGATAAACAGTCTACTCCCCTCTCTACTGACACTACTCTATAGGATATTCAAGTCCCTATCTCTCCGACGTTGGCACGTTGTTCGATGTATACTATGTTCCAGGTTCGGTTGTCAGTACACGCGAAGCTAGGCCTCTATGTAACGTAGATCTGTGCGTGCTGACAACAGACGAAAGAAATACTAATACTGATTTTTGAGTGTCTAAAATCTCTGGATTTTAAATACTGAACATGAGTATTTCTTTGGTCTTTCGTCTCTTGTCAACATGTACGAAGCTACGTTACATAGAAACCTAGCTTTGCGCGTGCTGACAACTGAACCTGGAACAGAGTATATACGGAATAACCTGCCGTTGTTGGAGATAAGTTGGGAGTTGGCTATCCTATAGCGTGAAAACAAATTTTCTGACGCGCATTCTTTATCCATGTTACAACACATTGCAGCTAAAAAATAAATCTAAATCTTTAGTTTTTCGTGATGAAAATGTTCATTTCAACCATGAATTTCAGCCTTTCTTTTCTATTTTTTCAATTCATTCATGGTTAAAACGAATATATTCATTATATTTTGAATGACGTTGAACGTACGTACGATAAGTTAAAAACGAGTTTTTCACATTAAGGCCCTTGTTAATTGATAAGCTGGGTAAATCTAAGTTACTTGTCCCCCCCCCCCAAAAAAACCCAATATTATATATTGAAAAATCCATGACAAACAAATATTTCACATAACCATCGTAAGAATAAGTATTAGATATTCTTAAATAATTAAAAACAAAAATCTGATACTGATAAACGCATAATAATTAATTAAAAATTAATCAAAACCCACCCCGCGCCTGCCCAGTTAAATTAGCGAGAAACAATTGAACAACATCATATCACAGTTATTCCGCTAATGTTATAGATTTCCCCAGCTGTATTTGTTGTTATTTCCTAACCATAATAAAGTATAATTACCACGGTAACTCGTAACGGAAATACCACAGTATGTAAGATTTAAATACGCTTAATTTAATTTTAATTAAATTAATTAAATTCAGGCTTACGTAGACCTACATTTAAATTAACAATAGAAATTAATTACGGCTAGAAAAAAATAACAGTATAATCAGTGAGGAGAGAAAGAGGGAGAGATAATCAGTATAGGCAGCGTGATCCATGCGTGGTGGTGAAAACGGGGGTAAATCTAGGGTACACCGCGGTGCCTATGCGCTGCTTTCTCGCGCATAGTTGAGGTAGGGGATGATAGAGATAAGGGCAGGCGAGGAGGTCAATGCCCCATGCGCAAAGGACTAAAACTAAACGACGAAACGTACCGAAAATTATTTTTCCTACGGTTTCCTACCCCCCTATTTTCCCATTTTTCGGCGGGTTTTATATCGCCCGTTTCTATCTCCCTCTTTCTCTTCTCTCTGGTATAATTGCCGGTAACTATCGCTTGTAAAATACCGAAATACCACCACTGTATGTAAGATTTAAATACGCTTAACTTAAATTAATTTGATTTGAATTAAATTAAGGCGTGCGTGTATCGAAGCTTAATTAAATTAAAAGCTTTTTTTAATTACCAATTCATGTACCGTTATGATAAAGGGTGTTTTATAAAAAAACGTACTGCCAGGAAGATAACCCAATTAAAATTAACATTAACATTAAGCCAGCCTCCTAGCGTGTCAAATATTATATTAAAAAACTTTAAATAAATAATTAAACCTAATGAAAAATTAAATTATTATCACATCAACTTTGAAAAGAAAATACAGCACAGATTAGCTATGCAGATTAATTAACTAATTAATTAAGTTGGTAATTTTATTATTATTAACATTGATTGATTGGTATTTGTGGTACGTCGATCTTTATAGTCTCGCTTTTTAATTAAAAAGTAAATGAAACTAATTATAAAACAATTAAAAGAGTATGAAATTAACGAAATTAAGATTTAAAAAAAAAATAATATAGATATAGTTAATTAATTAATTAATTAATTAATTAAGAGATGAAATTATCCGGCCTAATGTAATAGATTTATGTTATATAGTTATATTGATAATTAAGGCTTACGTAAAAATTAATTAAGTCTTATAGTAATTGTATTCGAGAAAGTATATACAGTATGTAGTAGGCTAGGGTTTGCTTGAGTTTTATATTTATAATCTCCCCCCCCCCTTTTTTCTATTTAAATGCCAGGGGGGAAATTATATTGTAAAATTTATTACATTCCAGAGTTCTTAATTTTAATTTAGTCATCTCAAAAGTATGAGATGGATCGAAATTTTTGGGTAAAAATGAATAAAATGATTTGTTTTGCCTTGAATTTCTTTAATATTCAATTAATTGTAAGTGTAAAATAATTTAACACAAAATAAATAAAAAAATAAAATCTTTTTCTCTTTTGAAGACTTGTAAAACGAGTGAGTTTGTTTTATTTCATGGTAGACGGTGTTTGGTTTGTTTTTGTGGTTTCCCCACCTTCTAAGACTCAAGTACATCGTTTTCCCATCTTCATAGACTCAATTTCTCGAAATTCCCCACCTTTTTCGAATCATTTAAATTCTCTTATGTTTCCCCACCTTTTTCATTTAATTCCCTCAAGTTTCGCCACCTTATTCAGGGCAATTCGCTTCCCCCCTTCTTTGACTCAAATATATCGTTTTCCCATCTTCTTAGACTCAATTATGTTTCCCCAAACTTTTCCTGAAGTTTCGCCACCTTTTTCAATTAAATTCCCTCAAGTTTCGCCACCTTTTTCAATTAAATTCCCTCAAGTTTCGCCACCTTTTTCAGCTTAATTGTCGCAAGTTTTGATCCATACCATCTTCGACCTAATTTCCTGAAGTTTCCCCACTTTTTCCAGCCCAATTTCCTGGAGTTTCACCACCTTACTTAGCCCAATTTCCTGAAGTTTTCCCCACCTTACTTAGCCCAATTCCCAGAAGTTTCCCCACCTTTTCCAGCCCAATTTCCTGAAGTTTCCCCACCTTTTCCAGCCCAATTTCCTGAAGTTTCCCCACCTTTTCCAGCCCAATTTCCTGAAGTTTCCCCACCTTTTCCAGCCCAATTTCCTGAAGTTTCCCCACCTTTTCCAGCCCAATTTCCTGAAGTTTCCCCACCTTTTCAGCCCAATTTCCTGAAGTTTCCCCACCTATTCCAGCCCAATTTCCTGAAGTTTCCCCACCTTTTCCAGCCCAATTTCCTGAAGTTTCCCCACCTTTTCCAGCCCAATTTCCTGAAGTTTCCCCACCTTTTCCAGCCCAATTTCCTGAAGTTTCACCACCTTTTCCAGCCCAATTTCCTCGAGTTTCACCACCATCTTCTACTCAATTTCCCTACCTTTTTTTCAGCTCAATTTGTACTATAGCACGTTGACAAAATCCACTACAAAGGTTCTTCATAGAAAAAATCAAGTTCGTTCATTCATTCATTATTATTATTATTATTTATTTATTTCCAATTAGTTTCTTAGTTTGTACACACAGGCTCAAATTCGTCAAAAAATATACTATATATTGAGTTTAATAACCTGCAAATTTGTTTGTATTATTTCTTTAAAATGGAAGTCCACAATTGAAATGCATTTGTTTTTGCTGATTTTTTTTACAGTAATTTAACATTTAAATTTACAAAGTACAAACACACAGCGAAGTATAAAGATCTTATTCCTTACATTATATCATAATTAATTTACATAATTTAAACTATAAAAAGGCCTTAAGTATTAATTAATTAAATTAATTAAATCATTAATTTACATAATTTAAACTATAAAAAGGAAAAGGGTCAGCTTAAGTATTAACTAAATAATTTCATATATTACTAATTCATTCGTTTTTGTGGGGTAAGCAATTAAATTTTAGAAGTAGATATTATTGTACCATCATTAAGTTAATTAGCCTAATTACTAATTAAGGCATAATTAGCGGAACTAATTAAGGTATAGCTTTTGTCACTTTGATTTACTGCATTTTATGGATTAGGTATGCCTTTTCGGAAATATACAAAAATAACTACGCATTTTTATATATATTAAATTATTAATCACAAGAAACAAAAATTATCATAAATTATGATCTGATTTTTAATTTTTAAACTCCGGGATATTTAACCTTCTTTCGTTTACGTCTACGAATCATAATAACGAAATAAACCAATAAAAGTAGTATAGCTGAGGATATGTAAAGTATTAAGCATAAACTAATATCGGTTTTGTTGAAAAATCGCACGTTTTGAATATAAAAGGAACTATCTTTCTTCTCAATATTTAAATTTCTCGAACCGATATCGATATCGCGATTAAGAACATAAGGGGTATCGATTTTAATATCGGAATAGAATTTTCGTAGGAATGATAACACGCCAGTCATATTCCATAAAGGCGCGGAATTTTCGTTTCTAACTGCTAATCTTTGGTAGCATTGAGCGCAAATTGATTTAGGTGGGAATTGAATCTGTAGGTGAGTTGGATTTTGGGAATAAAGAGGTTGAAGTTTGATTTTGGTTTGGATTCTTGCGGTAAAATTGAAATATAATTACCTTTGGGTGCAAAGGGTCTTCAGTTCTGTCCCCGAACAACCGTTTATTAACTTTATTATGAGCATTCCAAAGCCATATAACGGTATCATTCGGGTGTCTAAGTTGACTCTCCATATCCATGGACATTGTTTTAAAATGTTTGACACAATCACCGCAAGAAAAGAAATGCAGAACGTAGCCTTTAATTGAAGTTAAAACTTGTTGCGGGTTTACCATTTCGCCTAAAAAAGATAGTTGTACATTTTTTGAATATTATCAAGAAGCGATATCTAGTTTATTAGGGAGAAGGTATAAGATGCCTAAGTATTCGCGCGCCATAGTCCCTGCAGTCCCCCTTTCAAAATACAAGGGGGGGACGTAAAAGGAGGCGCCGGGTTATTTCGCAGCCTCTCCTCAGTCGGAAAATAAGAGTAATTTTCGTCATTCGCGTCGCCACGCTGACGTGAGTTTTCAAGAACCAATGAGATGCTGGTTGTAATTTAGAGGCGGCGGGGATTAACTCCGGACCTACTATACGTTTGGACTGGAGATAAAGCTAGAACTGTGGGGAATTTATACCTTCTCCCTAATAAACTAGATATCACTTCTTGATATTATATTTGAATCTGGGCATTCAATTCCTAATTTCCTACCAGTTAGGTACTTGTTATAAGCTTGAACAGTCATAGTATGAAAAAGAGTCCATAAACCACATGGATATCCACGATACCCCGATTTACTGCCTTTGCAATGCACCCAATTTTGCATCGGTGGTAATTCAACTTCATCTTTTTTCTAATGAAGATCATATTTCAAATTGCGATTGCATATATGCGTGGGTATACTCAGGAAAACATAAAAGCAAAAGCCAAGTACATAAGGAATGTTTTGGGCCATGCATGGTGACGTCACCAACGTACTCCCGGGATCATGGCACCAAAAAAAAAAAAAAATTCCTCGTGTAGTCGCTTCTATGTTTTACCCGAGGTGACAATATACCTGTACTGTCTTTATAAAGTTGTACATATCGTTTATTTGCAACGATACAGTATTTTTGGATACCCAATCATAGAGTTGTCTTAGAAAGGTCATAGTAGGTTCATTGCCAGGAAAAGTCTTATTATAAGTGTAATCAAAATTTTTTAATCAAGATTTTTAATGAATAAAAATAATTTGACAAAATTAAAAATTCACGATAAATACTAGGATTAAAACTACCAATGAAACAAATTATGGAAAAGACTAGTTACTTTCGTAAGTGCCGCTAAGAAGGCTTTAAAAGCCGATAGATCATCTTCAACTAATACAGCTTTCATGCCAACTTCTTGCATCAATAAGTAGTGAATTGTATTTTGTAAATCAATCAAGTTAACTTTATCATCTTTTGACGGGCTATTTAATTTATTTTAATTTTAATTTTAAATATTTATCCCTAATGGCCTGCAATAATTTATCACAAACCTTATAGAAGATACACTGCTATCAGACGATGGTGCGATTTCAGATTCAGATACAGTTGTTGCACCTTCACCAGCAATAACAGGTGATTTACCAATATATCCTAAAATCTTCCCTGTTAATTCTGCCCTAGCAGTTTCCATTGAACTTGCCCTACAAATTTAAATGGTTGCTTGAATGAATTTTATTGCTTTATGCAAATTTCCTTTGTCGCACCACTGATTTTATTTTCTAAAAATATTTAATTTGCCCCAATGATTCTTTTTTTTTCATAGCTGGCCTGATGCCACAATTCAATTTTTTTTCGGACTATTATTTCTAAACCGAGGGGCCAGTCACTTAATTGAATTGACATGCCTTAGTCTGTAGTGTACTAAAAGAATTAACGCGTAATTCGGAATCTTAGAGTGATCAGCCCCTTGGCCTAACTAACCCCACAAACGAAACAAATAAAAAAAGGAAGTAAGTCTCTTACAGAGCTATGGTTTTCACATTTCCATTTCGATTAAGTAGAAGTAGAGCTGGAACTGTGGGAATTGTCGAACGTTTGTGCAATTCTTCAATTAATTTATCGGTGTTATTAGTAACTCTGATGACAGTTACATTTTTAAAGGCTGAAGTGTCTAAGATGACCTACACATATACTAATTGGTTAATTATGGTCTGTAATTAAATAGACAAAGGGAATATAAACCCCATTGTTCAAATATGTCTCTCCACTTCTACTACGCTGTGCTGTTGTGGGACGCGTAGAGCAGCTGGAGTTTATATTTTCCTTACAATATATTGCTCAACTAATTTATGTTATTACCAAGAGTGTATAGATATAAAAACCAAAAGTGCACTTCGTTCTTTGAAACTTGCTCGCACCGTGTAATATGAGAAGCCCCCCCCCCTTTAGCCCAGAATAGAGTAATGTCAGTTCTACTACGCAAACGTCATACCATAGAGTAGTGTCGGTAGAGGGGGGAGTAGACTGTGTATCCCTCCTTCTAGGCGCGCTTTTGTAAGAAGGGATACTGTACGCGCCTGGTAGGGGGGATGACACTTAGCTAAGAGATAGAAGGGTATGACGTTTGCATACGTAGAACTGACATCTAGCTCTAGCTCAGTGTCATCCCCCCTACCAGGCGCGTACAGTATCCCCTCTTACAAAAGCGCGCCTAGAGGGAGGAATAAACAGTCTACTCCCCTCTCTACCGACACTACTCTATAGTGTCGACCCCCCTCTGCGGATGATTACCTTCCCGACCGTGGTACAGGGAACAAGCCGTGAATAGGCTCATAAAATAGCAGATGCTAGCTCTAGTACTGAAAATTAACGTTTGGATCGCCAGCATCATGTACTACTTTCTACAAACCTATGACGTAGGCGGTTGAGCGAAGGGTAGTTCGATTCTCATTTTACATGTCAGGGAATAGTTAATGAAGTGTACTTTATGTTTTTATATCCATACACTTTTGTTGTAACCCCCATAACTTTTAATTATAACATCTACCTCTTTTCCAATATATGAAGTACTGGTTTCCAACACTAGAAAAACCTCCGTGATAGGTTTTGGAAGATTTGCCCATAGTTCATTAATAGAATTTTCACTATTATTAATTAAAATTAATTATTTTTAAGGGCACGAGGTAGTAATTTAATTTAATTTAAATTAACAAATGTACCCTCTTTCTAAAAGATATGGGAAGGCAGGAGGAGCAGTTTTCCAATTATGTTCGAGAAAATCTATCAAGTGGTGTCTAACCACACTGATATCGTCATCATGCGATGTTACTTCTCCTATATCATCTTTGGTCAAATTTGTCCATAGAAACTAAATATGTGGTTTAAGAGTTCTTTCAGATATACAGGGTAATATTCCAAAAAAGGGTCGTAGGACCGATGTACAGTGTAATTCCGAATTTAAACCTTCAGTGGCATTTTGTCTTATCAGGTTTCGTACGAAATTTTTATATTGAAAATCCCTGACTTTTCCAGGTTATCCCTGACCAAATTTTGGCAATATCCCTGACCATTTTAAGGTGTTTACCAGAGTCCACTTCCCCACACCGGCACCATATTTTTCATTGCTCGAAGCATGGTTTGATATACTAAACGAAATCCCTGACATATCCCTGACTCTTTAGGAAAAACGTTTAAATCCCTGACTTTTTCCCCTAATTTTCATATTCCTGACTTATCCAGGTTTTCCAGGTTCCGTACGAACCCTGCTTATGGAGGGGTCACTCTAAACAAGTTATGCTTGGAGTATTTTAAGAACGCCTCCTTAATTAAATTAAAAGTCGCTAATTTCTTTCAGTTTCTTAAGGGGTCATTCGTAAAACACTCTAATCATTAATTGCAAACGATTTACGACTCAAAATTCCTTATAGAACCCTGTATAGTAATTGCTTTTTAAAGGGTGCTTATATTAAAAACTGAGTAATTAGCAATTTATTTTACCTGATAAAGCTAAGTTCTTAAGAAGTCGTTTTTAAATTTAATAAAGTAGCAATAACTATACATGAATACTGTATTTCTGTTTTTCTTAGCTTTTTTAAGGACTTTACTTAAAGATATGAAATTTTCATTAAGGGTATAGGTCAAAGCAAGAAGTGATATCTAGTTTATTAGGGAGAAGGTATAAATTCGCCATATTTCCAGCTCTTTATCTCCAGTCCAAACGTATAGTAGGTCCAGAGTTAATCCCCGCCGCCTCTAAATTACAACCAGCATCTCATTGGTTCTTGAAAACTCACGTCAGCAGCGCCACGCGAATGACGAAAATTACAATCATATTTTCCGACTGAGGAGAGGCAGCGAAATAGCCCCGCCTCCTTTTACGTCCCCCTTTGTATTTTGAAAGGGGGACTGCAGGACTATGGCGCGCTAATACTTAGTCATCTTATACCTTCTCCCTAATAAACTAGATATCACTTCTTGGTCAAAGGGCATTGGTAAAAATGGTTCAGTAATTTTAAGTGGTTTTGTTTAGAATTTTTTTTAAAAGAAATACTATAACAGCTGAGAATCATAATTAATTTCACGTATTTAAATTTAAAACCTACAAAATTTAACTAACATTTAAATTAAGTTCATTAATATATAGCTAACAGATAAGGAGTAACGAGCTTTTATTTATCTATGTATATTGTTTTAATTAAATATATGACATTAACTAAAAACCAATAAATTATTGAAAGATATAAGACAATTAAGGTTCTAATTAAATGCTTTTCAAAACCTTACCTAATTTCCCTCAATTTCAAAAATAAACTGGTTTAAAAAGGTCAGGGCTTTCCCCCCAAATATGTATTAAAACAGTAGTTACGCGTAATTAATTACATAAAATAAAACCTAATTAATTAATAAATTTAATGTTCCTACCTTAACTGTTGGGAAAAGTGGAATTCTATAATGAGTGCATCTTGGAAAATTTTCTTCAATTGCACAATCAATTGCAGCTACCACCACAACATCATGCCAACCTGTAAACACAATAGGCATTTAAAATTAAATTCAAATAGTCATTAAGGCTGGCTACACCCACACGA
This sequence comes from Phalangium opilio, assembly GCF_054372755.1. Classification (NCBI taxonomy): domain Eukaryota; kingdom Metazoa; phylum Arthropoda; class Arachnida; order Opiliones; family Phalangiidae; genus Phalangium; species Phalangium opilio. Next base: position 8,141,229 of record NW_028324158.1, on the reverse strand, counting down.
GTTTAATATTAAATTACTTACTTTGTAAATCTCTAGCGATGGCTTTCCAAACAGGTGCATATCTGATGCAATGACCGCACCAACTATTATAAAATTCTATGACAAAAGCGGTATTTTTCCCTAAAACCGCTGGATAAAATGATGTTACGTTTAATTGCAAAATGGGATCACTGTCCGAATATAAAGGGTCAGCCGCGACGGTGTTTAAATTAATAAATATTAACAAAATTGCGAAAAATATGGTAAATTTATTTATCACACTAAGAATTTTGACAGCCTTTAAACGGCCGCTGGCCACCTCCATCACCGACTGGCATTCAAAACACGTCTGCTTACTCAGGAAGTGATTTTTAATATTTAAATCAGATAGAAGTCGTGACGTAAAAGAAAATCCAAGATAACTTTCCTCTCCAAACTCTAAAAGACTGAACTGAACTACATTTCATATTCAGAATTTTTATAGTACTTGAGGCTATCTATGATTTCCACTCTCGTCTCTACTGTATCACAGCTCCTTGTTTTAAACCTAAACCAACCAAGTTAAAGGAACATTGAACCAATCAGCGTTCAAGCTGGGATTTTTGAGCTGAAAAGTTCGTTGGATTTTTTCGTGGGGAAGCAGCGGAATTAATTAAGGTGAATTTTAATTCGGGTTTTTTTGTCGGATTAAGTTAAATAAACATAAAAAGCAACAGAAAGAAGAAGGAAAACTGTTTTGTAAGTAGTTAAACGCACGTTTTTTTTAATTAGGCCTATTCGGGTTCAATTGAAACAAGGTCGAAAAGTTGGACTTCGACCCCAGATTCTTTGTTGCTGATAAGCCTTGGTTTCATTTCACGTCAAATATGAAAACTGCTTAAAATAGCCGGCATCGTGGTCATAGATATTAGAACGTGTATTAAGATCCTAAACCGCCTCGTAACTTTTGGAACTTATTATGTGGAATCCATTTGCCTTCTTATTTCAACTCCAAAGTTACCTTTTGATAAACGTTTTATGCGTTTTCAAGTCAATTATTGGAAAATTTAAGTTCAAGAATGTTTCATAAGTCAACTATTGGTGACCGTTTTGACATCGTTAGTATAATTAAACAGCTTGGCAGTGCTGGGCTTCGTAAACTTCGCAAGGACACTATATTTGGGGCAAGATGGCAACCTGGCCCCTAACGTATTAATTTTGTGTTAGATTACTTTAGGTAAGGTTTGGCTAGGTTCAATAAGGGTCAGGTGTCCATCTTCTAGCCTTGTAGTTTGAACTAAGAAGAGACTCAAGGCTGGGTTTTCAGTATAGGAAATCACTGCAAAACCCAACCCAAGTGTCCAAGACTCCAAGTACACTTCATAAAATACCGAAAGCTTAGGCCTATGATTCCACAAATTAGTTAAATCGCGTAAGAAAGTAGTGTTTGGATTCTTTGGAAAGTGCGAACTGACATAAATGCTGCCACCTTCGGTAATAGAGTAATGGCAGTACTACGTATGCAAACGTCACACCCTTCTATCTCGTAGCTCAGTGTCATCTCCCCCCCCCCCCTCCATTCTAGCGCCACTTGTCTCGAGATAGTTTTCAGACTAGGAGGATTGATACTGATTAGAACAGGAGGCGAGGCTACTTGGCACTGCACTTTGTGCGCCACGTAGCCTGGCCCTCATGGTGTAAATGGTATCCATCCTCCTAGTCCGAAAACCATCTATAATAGACAAATTCGGAAATTACAAACAGAGAAAAACACACAGGGGCAAAACGGCCATTGGGGTATTTCCGTCTCACCAAAAAGCTCCGACTGAGGCAGTGCGAGTTGGTTTGGTGAACTCGGGCTCCGTCTGGCGTTGCTTCTTGGCGCGAGGGAGAATACCCCAATGGAGGTCTCGCCCCTGTGTGTTTTTCTCTGTTTGTAAATCCCGTAAGAAAGCAAGCAGTGTTTGGATTCTTCGGAAAACGCGCATAAAGGTGAGTGCTGCCATCTTCGGTAATAAATGGTGTAGTCTGCTGGAAGGTGAAACCCTTGAGGACTTCAGTGCGCTAGTTTTAAACTAAGTTATTGCCTTTGAAACCAACAACATTCATCGTAGTTAAGATTTTAGAACATTTATGCGTAAGGCAATCTTATTTTTATCTGCAATTGTGGTAAAGAACTTCCAAAATAATAATAATAAAAAAACTCCTTTAGAATAAATCCTAGTCCGTTTCCTTTTAATTATAAATCCAGTTAGGAGCTTCATTGTTTATGTTACGACCAAAGTTCTCTCTTTTAATTAACGGAAGTATCAAAGCCTTAAGAAAAATGAGCTCAGTTCAAAGTGTAGAAGGAACGTTTTCTGTAGCTTACGTTACGACTCCAAATGAAGATGTAGCCAAAACTTTAGCAGAGTATGCAATTTAATCAATATTTCAATTATTTATTCTTGTAAAAATTAATAGCTAAATGGGGATTTATTTATAAATGTTTATTCATAGAGGTCTCGTGAAAACTAAGCTGGCCGCTTGTGTAAATATTGTTCCTACAATTACTTCAGTGTTAGTTACGTTTCAACAACTCTTTTAACGTTAAACTCGAAAGTGTCATTAGATACTTACGAGTTTTGATTATGTTTTAGTTACGAGTGGAAAGGGGAGATTCAAAAGGACGGGGAATCACTCATGGTGAAAAATTTTGGTTTTTAAACCTATAATTATGTAACATGATTGTCAGAAATTACAAATCATAATACAGTTCAGGCATACATACTTGCTAAGGTGTACCCCTGATACTTTTAATGAATGAATCAATCAAATAACACTCACATGCAACTCTGAGGATCCTATAACTCGCGTACCTCTAATTTACTAAACATGCGGTAAAAACACACCTCTACCACATAAAAACAAACAGGCATACCATCCCTAACAAAAATGAACATCGAACGCTAAATCCACAAATCTTTTCAAAGATTATTAAAACTAGAACCTCAAGAATGGAAGAATTAACAAATTACGTCAGGTAAAGACAATAAATTCACATATTAAAAATAGAAATTTTATTTTACTTTTAATCAAATGAACAAAAACAAAAACAAAAGAGTACCATATTGAAAAGTATTTTTTTTCTTTTGCTTAGACAAAATCATCCTTACGAAGTATGCGAAGTAATTTCGACTGCAGTATGTCCTTTTACTCATTTTATTTGAAGTTATATAAATAATAAAACTAGGCATAAAAATTTCTTAATTTTTATGATAAACTTGTAGATTCAACATGGTAACCCTGCATACATGAAATGGCTCGGAGAAATTGTCCCCGAAAAAATTGAATAAATTTGGTCTATTTTTTTTCCTCTTGTCGTTTCAATTATTTTACCATTCACCCCCTTTCCCACTACGTTCTGATTTGAAATCTTCCAGCTTTTGTCATGTATTTGACTCCCTTGAATGGCTTGTATTTCTGTAATTTTTGGAAATAAAAAGAATTGTAAAAAAATGGGTAGCGGTAAATAACTTTTGTGTGCGCATTTGAAGAAAAACCAAGCAATACTAGTCACCAAACTACACTTTAATGCGTAAAAGGTGCACTCACGTGACTCACCTCACCATACATGTCAAGGCGGTTCACTTTTAAACCTGAAAGTGCCAATTGATTGATGGAAAATTTCAACTGCGAAAAATACAAGATTTATTTCAAGAAAACAACAATATCTAAATATCCTAAATGATACATTAAAACATCTTACTGATATTGTTGGATTGGACTCAACTGGAGGTGCACCCGTTTGGAGGTTAATCTAAAAGAGAAGAACCATACCAATCCTGTCAACCATTTTGCAAAGTCACACGCAAAACTTACAGTTCCTCTGATGTTGGGTAACCGTCCTGTTTCGATCCTGCCTATTTCCCATACCATAATCTTACTGACTGGATCAAAAGTGTACTTCCCTTGACTTGGTGTTAATGTCACATTCAAGACCGACTTAGGCATTGGAATCTCAAGCACCACATTTTCAATCTCAATTAGAAATTCATAAGATTGCGTTATATGATAGTCTGAATTCATTCTTTCGAACAATGTTTTGTATACCGGTTTCCCCATGGTTTGTTTGGGACCCACTGTAATGTCCATACGACCTCCACCAATTTCTTTAAATGACATTTGGTCGCGAATATAAAGAGGAATGGCGACAACACTGAAATATTGAAGATGCATGTTAGAAATCTACAGGAATTACTCGAAAAAATTTGGCAAACACACAGACACACCTCTGTGATCCAATGTGATAAGACATTAATCTAAAGTTTCCATCAGGTGGAACAAATGATAGAATTCGTTCTGACTAAAGTATTGTTAATGAAATTAGAAATAAACCATGATTCTGTAACGAATTTTTAATTTTTTCAATTAATTACCTCCCATCTTCGGTACCTTACACATGGATGGAAACTAACATCATCAAATAAACGTGGATTTATGAAAGATAGACTAAGATCTGGCATTCCACTTAACTTGATACAACAGTCAATCTGGAAAACATTAAAAACAATTAATTGACAAATTAAATTAATGAATCATTTGAAGCTTTGACAATGTCTACACATTGATGTTAAAAGTGACTTACATATCCCTGGATTTCTGCAACTACAACAGAACCACTCTTATCAATAATGGCATCCACTTCTTCGATAACGTCAAAGTACGCTTCATTGTTTGCGTATTTAACACCAGTCCTTCTCCAAGGAATATTCGATAATTGGCCAGTTGGCAAAGTTAAACTTAAATTGGTTCTACCAGTCACTGTATTCGCAATTGTCCTTAAAATATTTGGTGGTTTTATTAACTCCTTCAAGATATTTGATTCCATGGCCAATGGGAAACCATTATCGAGCATTTCATCTAAAAGCTTTGTTGAAATAAAGAATTGTAAGAGATAAAGATTAAGACTTCAAAATCAATCAAGCTTACTTCGTAAACCACAACGTAATGTTCCTTAATTAACGTCTCTGAACATTCTCCAAAATAATCATCAAATGTGTCAACAACACGGTGAAGAAATTCAACAACAAATAACGGTGAAACTACAACAACATATTTAAAATTTAATTTTTCAAGAACATGAAAACCACCCGCGGTTAAGGTTCACCCACCTTCTGATGTAGTTACTGCCACAAAATGTAATTGACAACGATAAATACTAATTAAGTAATGATGTGGTGTTGATATAATTGGTGAAATGTCATCAGGTGTTGAAGCTTTTCTTTGCGCGTCGAAAAAATAGTCGCATACTGATCTGTGGATTACACTCTTCCAGTGTTTTTCCATGAAAACATCACTAAATTTAAAGAAATAAAATTGTAATTTTGTTTTTGGACTTTAAATTTAATAAGAAATCAAAAATTACGCCCCTATAAGGGCAAAATTTAGGCATATGGGGACCAATTATATATAGATTATTTTTATAATTACCCAGATGAGTTTATTATAAATAAACTGTGAATCATTTTGACCAGCGAGTTAAAATTAAATTAATTTTCCATTCATTAAGCCGGATTTTACTTAAATTAAAGGGTGTTTATCCTAGGTTCACACAGCTCACGGGATTACCACGTCCTACGTGGCTTCCAAAGCGTATTCTTAAGGCCTGTCCACTATATTTTTGATGTTGTATATAAAATTTACGCCCCTAGAGGGCTGTAGTTTCGGTCGTAGTTTGTACGTCCTTTGATTTAAATAGATTTCCCGCTAGGGCCCTTTTATTGAAACCAATTCTGCCAATTGGGTAGGTCTCCATCGATAATGTAGGCTGTAGTTTTATCTACTATATCTCTGACTAGAACTCACTAGATGGGGACAAATTCAGAAATTTTCAATGTGTTACATTAGAGGGGAATAATACTAGAAGGATGACACTCTGTATCCTCCTAATACTTTTGCTATGTAACATGATTATTCCCAGGCTCATCATCATGCACCTTTTTGTTTGCTCTCCTGCTGTTAACATAGGGTTAAGACAAGCAGGGGTCGAATAATAGAGCAAAATGCTCACAAACATACCCCCCTCCATAGGAATAGCATTACACTAAATTAGAGATGCTCGGGCGTCCTTTGAGTATGTTATAGTCCAATTTCCCCCCATCCAACAACACTAAACACTTGGGGTTACGACAAGCAGGGGCCGAGTAATTAAGCAAAATGTTTAACTTGGGGTAGCGTCTCACTCATAGTTAGAATGTAACTTATGATTTTTCGCACTAAACTTTGTAGGCCTATACTCTGGTTCTACTAGAGATACGGGGATGTCCTTTGATTATGTTATAGCCCTATTTGCCTCCCATCCAACCATACTAAAAACGTGGGCATCGAGAAAATAGGAGCCGAGTAATTAAGCCAAATGCTCCACTTGGGGTAGTGTCTCACTTATAGTTTTTCGCACTATATTTTGTAGGCCTGTAACTCTGGTTCCACTAGAGATACGGGGATGTGCTTTGATTATGTTATAGCCCTATTTCCCCCCATCCAACCATACTAAAAACGTGGGCATCGAGTAAACAGGAGCCGAGTAATTGTGGAAAATGTTCATGACCATACCCTCCATAGGAATAGCTTTAGACTAAACTTGTAGGCTTGTAACTCTGGTTCTACCAGAGATACGAGGGTGTAAATAATGTCACCTTGACACAAATATTCGGATAATTATAAAGGTCTTTACATATCCCTAGTAAAAAAAAAAGACTTCTCGGGTTCGAACCTGTGGCCTTCCGGGAGTAAGGAGGATGCGATAACCACTACACTACAGATATGTGATTGTTCGTGATCGAAAAAAAGGGCCAGGTAATTAAGCAAAATGTGAACAAACAGACCCCTTCATAGGAAATGCATTAGACTATACTTTGCAGGCTCGTAACTCTGTTTCTACTAGAGATACGGAGATGTCCTTTGAGTATGTTATAGTCCAATTTGTCCCACATCTAACCATACTAAAAACTTTGGGCTACGACAAACAGGGGCCAAGTACTTAAGCAAAACGTAAACAAACAAACCCCTCCATAGGAAATGCATTAGACTATAATTTGCAGGCTCGCAACTCTGGTTTTACTAGAGGTATGGCGATGTGCATTGAGTATGTTATAGTCCCATTTGTCCCCCATCTAACCATACTAAAAACTTTGGCCACGAAAAACAGGGGCCGGGTAAATAAGCAAAACGTAAACAAACAACCCCTCCATAGGAATAGCATTAGACCCAACTTTGGAGGCTCGTAACTCTGGTTCTAGTAGAGATACGGGGATGTCCTTTGAGTATGTTATCGTCCAATTTGTCCCCCATCTTACTATACCAAAGGTGTGGGGTTGCGTCAAACAGGGGCCGAGAAATTTAGCGAAATATTCAAAAACTTGCCATAGAAATAGCGTCACACCCAAATTTAGAGGCTCGTAACTCTGGTTCTACTAGACATAGGGGGATGTCCTTTGAGTATTTTATGGTCCAATTTGTCCCCCATTCTACTATACCAAAGGTTAGGGGTTGCGTCAAACAGGGGCCGAGTAATTAAGGGAAATGTTCAAAAACATGCCATAAAAATAGCGTCACACCCAACTTTAGAGGCTCGTAACTCTGGTTCTACTACACATAGGGGGATGTTTTTTGGCTATGTTATAGTCCAATTTGTCCCCCATCCAACCATACTAAGAACATAGGGCTACGACAAACAGGGGCCGAGATATTAAGCAAAATGTTCGTCAACGTATGGTATCGTCTCACTTATTTTTATTATGTTACTTATGATTTTAACACTGAACTTTGTAGGCTCATAACACTCGTTCTATTAGAGACAAGGGGATCTCCTTTGGATATGTTATAGTACTCTTTTCTCCCCATACAAGGATAGTTTAAACTTGAGGCTACCTCAATATCGTCGTCAACTTATTTTTTGTCTCACTTATTGTTAGGAGTTTACTTTTGATTCTTGAAAATAAACTTTGCATGCTCGTAACTCTTTTTCTACTAGAGATACGGGGATGTCCTTTGAGTATGTTATAGCCCAATTTGTCCAACATCTAACCATACTAAAAACTTTGGGCTACGACAAACAGGGGCCGAGTACTTAAGCAAAACGTAAAGAAACAAACTCCTCCATAGGAAATGCATTAAACTAAATTTTGGAGGCAAGGAACTCTGGTTCTACCAGAGATACGGGGATGTAAATAATGTGACCTTGACACAAATGTTCGGATAATTATAAAGGTCTTTACATATCCCAAGCGAAAGAAAAAAAAGAACTTCGCGGTTTCGAACCTATGGCCTTCCGGGATTGAGGCGGATGTGATAACCACTGCACTACAGATATGTTATTATGAGTGACCGAGAATACAGGACGAGTAATTAAGGAAAAAGTAAACAAACAACTCCTTCCATAGGAATAGCATTAGACCCAACTTTGGAGGCTCGTAACTCTGGTTCTAGTAGAGATACGGGGATGTCCTTTGAGTATGTTATAGTGCAATTTGTCCCCCATCTAACCATACTAAAAACTTAGGGCTACGACAAACAAGGGCCAAGTAATTAAGCAAAACGTAAACAAACAACCTCTCCATAGGAAAAGCATTTGACCCAATTTTGGAGGCTCGTAACTCCGGTTCTAGTAGAGATACGGGGATGTCCTTTGAGCAAGTTGTAGCGCAATTTGTCCCCCATCTAACCATACTAAAAACGTATTGCTACGACAAACAGGGGCCAAGTAATTAAGAAAAACGTAAACAAACAACCCCTCCATAGGAAAAGCATCTGACCCAACTTTGGAGGCTCGTAACTCTGGTTCTAGTAGAGATACGGGGATGTCCTTTGAGTATGTTATAGTGCAATTTGTCCCCCATCTAACCATACTAAAAACTTTGGGCTACGACAAACAGGGGCCAAGTTAATAAGAAAAACGTAAACAAACAAGCCCCTCCAAAGGAAATCCATTAGACTATACTTTGCTGGCTCGTAAATCTGGTTCTACCAGAGATACGGGGATGGAAATAATGGGACCTTGAAACAAATGTTCGGATAATTATATAGGTCTTTACATATCCCAAGCAAAAAAAAAATATCTTGGTGGTTTCGAACCTGTGGCCTTCCGGGAGTGAGGCGGATGCGATAACCACTACACTACAAATATGTTATTCTCCATAGTTGAAAAAACAGTTGCCAAGTAATTAAGCAAAAAGTGAACAAACAGACCCCTCCATAGGAAATGCATTAGACTATACTTTGCAGGCTCGTAACTCTGGTTCTACTAGAGATACGGGGATGTCCTTTGAGTATGTTATAGCCCAATTTGTCCCCCATCTAACCATACTAAAAACGTATTGCTACGACAAACAGGGGCCAAGTAATTAAGAAAAACGTAAACAAACAACCCCTCCATAGGAAAAGCATTTGACCCAATTTTGGAGGCTCGTAACTCCGGTTCTAGTAGAGATACGGGGATGTCCTTTGAGCAAGTTGTAGTGCAATTTGTCCCCCATCTAACCATTCTAAAAACTTTGGGCTACGACAAACAGGGGCCAAGTAATTAAGCAAAACGTAAACAAACAACCCTTCCATAGGAAAAGCATTTGACCCAAATTTGGAGGCTCGTAACTCTGGTTTTACTAGAGATACGGGGATGTCCTTTGAGTATGTTATAGTGCAATTTGTCCCCCATCTAACCATACTAAAAACTTTGGGCTACGACAAACAGGGGCCAAGTTAATAAGAAAAACGTAAACAAACAAACCCCTCCAAAGGAAATCCATTAGACTATACTTTGCTGGCTCGTAAATCTGGTTCTACCAGAGATACGGGGATGTAAATAATGGGACCTTGAAACAAATGTTCGGATAATTATATAGGTCTTTACATATCCCAAGCAAAAAAAAAAGAACTTCGCGGTTTCGAACCCGTGGCCTTCCGGGATTGAGGCGGATGTGATAACCACTGCACTACAGATATGTTATTATGGGTGACCGAGAATACAGGCCGAGTAATTAAGGAAAAAGTAAACAAACAACTCCTTCCATAGGAATAGCATTAGACCCAACTTTGGAGGCTCGTAACTCTGGTTCTAGTAGAGATACGGGGATGTCCTTTGAGTATGTTATAGTGAAATTTTTCCCCCATCTAACCATACTAAAAACTTAGGGCTACGACAAACAGGGGCCAAGTAATTAAGCAAAACGTAAACAAACAACCCCTCCATAGGAAAAGCATTTGACCCAATTTTGGAGGCTCGTAACTCCGGTTCTAGTAGAGACACGGGGATGTCCTTTGAGCAAGTTGTAGCGCAATTTGTCCCCCATCTAACCATACTAAAAACTTTGGGCTACGACAAACAGGAGCCAAGTAATTAAGCAAAACGTAAACAAACAACCCCTCCATAGGAAAAGCATCTGACCCAACTTTGGAGGCTCGTAACTCTGGTTCTAGTAGAGATACGGGGATGTCCTTTGAGTATGTTATAGTGCAATTTGTCCCCCATCTAACCATACTAAAAACTTTGGGCTACGACAAACAGGGGCCAAGTTAATAAGAAAAACGTAAACAAACAAGCCCCTCCAAAGGAAATCCATTAGACTATACTTTGCTGGCTCGTAAATCTGGTTCTACCAGAGATACGGGGATGTAAATAATGGGACCTTGAAACAAATGTTCGGATAATTATATAGGTCTTTATATATCCCAAGCAAAAAAAAATATCTTGGTGGTTTCGAACCTGTGGCCTTCCGGGAGTGAGGCGGATGCGATAACCACTACACTACAAATATGTTATTCTCCATAGTTGAAAAAACAGTTGCCAAGTAATTAAGCAAAACGTGAACAAACAGACCCCTCCATAGGAAATGCATTAGACTATACTTTGCAGGCTCGTAACTCTGGTTCTACTAGAGATACGGGGATGTCCTTTGAGTATGTTATAGCCCAATTTGTCCCCCATCTAACCATACTAAAAACGTATTGCTACGACAAACAGGGGCCAAGTAATTAAGAAAAACGTAAACAAACAACCCCTCCATAGGAAAAGCATTTGACCCAATTTTGGAGGCTCGTAACTCCGGTTCTAGTAGAGATACGGGGATGTCCTTTGAGCAAGTTGTAGTGCAATTTGTCCCCCATCTAACCATACTAAAAACTTTGGGCTACGACAAACAGGGGCCAAGTAATTAAGCAAAACGTAAACAAACAACCCCTCCATAGGAATAGCATTAGACCCAACTTTGGAGGCTCGTAACTCTGGTTCTAGTAGAGATACGGGGATGTCCTTTGAGTATGTTATCGTCCAATTTGTCCCCCATCTTACTATACCAAAGGTGTGGGGTTGCGTCAAACAGGGGCCGAGAAATTTAGCGAAATATTCAAAAACTTGCCATGGAAATAGCGTCACACCCAAATTTAGAGGCTCGTAACTCTGGTTCTACTAGACATAGGGGGATGTCCTTTGAGTATTTTATGGTCCAATTTGTCCCCCATTCTACTATACCAAAGGTTAGGGGTTGCGTCAAACAGGGGCCGAGTAATTAAGGGAAATGTTCAAAAACATGCCATAAAAATAGCGTCACACCCAACTTTAGAGGCTCGTATCTCTGGTTCTACTACACATAGGGGGATGTTTTTTGGCTATGTTATAGTCCAATTTGTCCCCCATCCAACCATACTAAGAACATAGGGCTACGACAAACAGGGGCCGAGATATTAAGCAAAATGTTCGTCAACGTATGGTATCGTCTCACTTATTTTTATTATGTTACTTATGATTTTAACACTGAACTTTGTAGGCTCATAACACTCGTTCTATTAGAGACAAGGGGATCTCCTTTGGATATGTTATAGTACTCTTTTCTCCCCATACAAGGATAGTTTAAACTTGAGGCTACCTCAATATCGTCGTCAACTTATTTTTTGTCTCACTTATTGTTAGGAGTTTACTTTTGATTCTTGAAAATAAACTTTGCAGGCTCGTAACTCTTTTTCTACTAGAGATACGGGGATGTCCTTTGAGTATGTTATAGCCCAATTTGTCCAACATCTAACCATACTAAAAACTTTGGGCTACGACAAACAGGGGCCGAGTACTTAAGCAAAACGTAAAGAAACAAACTCCTCCATAGGAAATGCATTAAACTAAATTTTGGAGGCAAGGAACTCTGTTTCTACCAGAGATACGGGGATGTAAATAATGTGACCTTGACACAAATGTTCGGATAATTATAAAGGTCTTTACATATCCCAAGCGAAAAAAAAAAAGAACTTCGCGGTTTCGAACCTGTGGCCTTCCGGGATTGAGGCGGATGTGATAACCACTGCACTACAGATATGATATTATGGGTGACCGAGAATACAGGCCGAGTAATTAAGGAAAAAGTAAACAAACAACTCCTTCCATAGGAATAGCATTAGACCCAACTTTGGAGGCTCGTAACTCTGGTTCTAGTAGAGATACGGGGATGTCCTTTGAGTATGTTATAGTGAAATTTGTCCCCCATCTAACCATACTAAAAACTTAGGGCTACGACAAACAGGGGCCAAGTAATTAAGCAAAACGTAAACAAACAACCCCTCCATAGGAAAAGCATTTGACCCAATTTTGGAGGCTCGTAACTCCGGTTCTAGTAGAGATACGGGGATGTCCTTTGAGCAAGTTGTAGCGCAATTTGTCCCCCATCTAACCATACTAAAAACTTTGGGCTACGACAAACAGGAGCCAAGTAATTAAGCAAAACGTAAACAAACAACCCCTCCATAGGAAAAGCATCTGACCCAACTTTGGAGGCTCGTAACTCTGGTTCTAGTAGAGATACGGGGATGTCCTTTGAGTATGTTATAGTGCAATTTTTCCCCCATCTAACCATACTAAAAACTTTGGGCTACGACAAACAGGGGCCAAGTTAATAAGAAAAACGTAAACAAACAAGCCCCTCCAAAGGAAATCCATTAGACTATACTTTGCTGGCTCGTAAATCTGGTTCTACCAGAGATACGGGGATGTAAATAATGGGACCTTGAAACAAATGTTCGGATAATTATATAGGTCTTTACATATCCCAAGCAAAAAAAAAATATCTTGGTGGTTTCGAACCTGTGGCCATCCGGGAGTGAGGCGGATGCGATAACCACTACACTACAAGTATGTTATTTTCCATAGTTGAAAAAACAGGTGCCAAGTAATTAAGCAAAACGTGAACAAACAGACCCCTCCATAGGAAATGCATTAGACTATACTTTGCAGGCTCGTAACTCTGGTTCTACTAGAGATACGGGGATGTCCTTTGAGTATGTTATAGCCCAATTTGTCCCCCATCTAACCATACTAAAAACTTAGGGCTACGACAAACAGGGGCCAAGTAATTAAGCAAAACGTAAACAAACAACCCCTCCATAGGAAAAGCATTTGACCCAATTTTGGAGGCTCGTAACTCCGGTTCTGGTAGAGATACGGGGATGTCCTTTGAGCAAGTTGTAGCGCAATTTGTCCCCCATCTAACCATACTAAAAACTTTGGGCTACGACAAACAGGAGCCAAGTAATTAAGCAAAACGTAAACAAACAACCCCTCCATAGGAAAAGCATCTGACCCAACTTTGGAGGCTCGTAACTCTGGTTCTAGTAGAGATACGGGGATGTCCTTTGAGTATGTTATAGTGCATTTTGTCCCCCATCTAACCATACTAAAAACGTATTGCTACGACAAACAGGGGCCAAGTAATTAAGCAAAACGTAAACAAACAACCCCTCCATAGGAATAGCATTAGACCCAACTTTGGAGGCTCGTAACTCTTGGGTCTAGTAGAGATACGGGGATGTCCTTTGAGTATGTTATCGTCCAATTTGTCCCCCATCTTACTATACCAAAGGTGTGGGGTTGCGTCAAACAGGGGCCGAGAAATTTAGCGAAATATTCAAAAACATGCCATAGAAATAGCGTCACACCCAAATTTAGAGGCTCGTAACTCTGGTTCTACTAGACATAGGGAGATGTCCTTTGAGTATTTTATGGTACAATTTGTCCCCCATCCTACTATACCAAAGTTTAGGGGTTGCGTCAAACAGGGGCCGAGTAATTAAGGGAAATGTTCAAAAACATGCCATAAAAATAGCGTCACACCCAACTTTAGAGGCTCGTAACTCTGGTTCTACTACACATAGGGGGATGTCCTTTGGCTATGTTGTAGTCCAATTTGTCCCCCATCCAACCATACTAAGAACATAGGGCTACGACAAACAGGGGCCGAGATATTAAGCAAAATGTTCGTCAACGTATAGTATCGTCTCACTTATTGTTATTATGCTACTTATGATTTTAACACTGAACTTTGTAGGCTCATAACACTCGTTCTATTAGAGACAAGGGGATCTCCTTTGGATATGTTATAGTACTCTTTTCTCCCCATACAAGGATAGTTTAAACTTCAGGCTACCTCAATATCGTCGTCAACTTATTTTTTGTCTCACTTTTTGTTAGGAGTTTACGTTTGATTCTTGAAAATAAACTTTGCAGGCTCGTAACTCTTTTTCTACTAGAGATACGGGGATGTCCTTTGAGTATGTTATAGCCCAATTTGTCCAACATCTAACCATACTAAAAACTTTGGGCTACGACAAACAGGGGCCGAGTACTTAAGCAAAACGTAAAGAAACAAACTCCTCCATAGGAAATGCATTAAACTAAATTTTGGAGGCAAGGAACTCTGGTTCTACCAGAGATACGGGGATGTAAATAATGTGACCTTGACACAAATGTTCGGATAATTATAAAGGTCTTTACATATCCCAAGCGAAAAAAAAAAAGAACTTCGCGGTTTCGAACCCGTGGCCGTCCGGGATTGAGGCGGATGTGATAACCACTGCACTACAGATATGTTATTATGGGTGACCGAGAATAAAGGCCGAGTAATTAAGGAAAAAGTAAACAAACAACTCCTTCCATAGGAATAGCATTAGACCCAACTTTGGAGGCTCGTAACTCTGGTTCTAGTAGAGATACGGGGATGTCCTTTGAGTATGTTATAGTGAAATTTGTCCCCCATCTAACCATACTAAAAACTTAGGGCTACGACAAACAGGGGCCAAGTAATTAAGCAAAACGTAAACAAACAACCCCTCCATAGGAAAAGCATTTGACCCAATTTTGGAGGCTCGTAACTCCGGTTCTAGTAGAGATACGGGGATGTCCTTTGAGCAAGTTGTAGCGCAATTTGTCCCCCATCTAACCATACTAAAAACTCTGGGCTACGACAAACAGGAGCCAAGTAATTAAGCAAAACGTAAACAAACAAGCCCCTCCAAAGGAAATCCATTAGACTATACTTTGCTGGCTCGTAAATCTGGTTCTACCAGAGATACGGGGATGTAAATAATGGGACCTTGAAACAAATGTTCGGATAATTATATAGGTCTTTACATATCCCAAGCAAAAAAAAAATATCTTGGTGGTTTCGAACCTGTGGCCTTCCGGGAGTGAGGGGGATGCGATAACCACTACACTACAAATATGTTATTCTCCATCGTTGAAAAAACAGGTGCCAAGTAATTAAGCAAAACGTGAACAAACAGACCCCTCCATAGGAAATGCATTAGACTATACTTTGCAGGCTCGTAACTCTGGTTCTAGTAGAGATACGGGGATGTCCTTTGAGTATGTTATAGCCCAATTTGTCCCCCATCTAACCATACTATAAACTTAGGGCTACGACAAACAGGGGCCAAGTAATTAAGCAAAACGTAAACAAACAACCCCTCCATAGGAAAAGCATTTGACCCAATTTTGGAGGCTCGTAACTCCGGTTCTAGTAGAGATACGGGGATGTCCTTTGAGCAAGTTGTAGCGCAATTTGTCCCCCATCTAACCATACTAAAAACTTTGGGCTACGACAAACAGGAGCCAAGTAATTAAGCAAAACGTAAACAAACAACCCCTCCATAGGAAAAGCATCTGACCCAACTTTGGAGGCTCGTAACTCTGGTTCTAGTAGAGATACGGGGATGTCCTTTGAGTATGTTATAGTGCATTTTGTCCCCCATCTAACCATACTAAAAGCTTGGGCTACGACAAACAGGGGCCAAGTTAATAAGAAAAACGTAAACAAACAAGCCCCTCCAAAGGAAATCCATTAGACTATACTTTGCTGGCTCGTAAATCTGGTTCTACCAGAGATACGGGGATGTAAATAATGGGACCTTGAAACAAATGTTCGGATAATTATATAGGTCTTTACATATCCCAAGCAAAAAAAAAATATTTTGGTGGTTTCGAACCTGTGGCCTTCCGGGAGTGAGGGGGATGCGATAACCACTACACTACAAATATGTTATTCTCCATAGTTGAAAAAACAGGTGCCAAGTAATTAAGCAAAACGTGAACAAACAGACCCCTCCATAGGAAATGCATTAGACTATACTTTGCAGGCTCGTAACTCTGGTTCTACTAGAGATACGGGGATGTCCTTTGAGTATGTTATAGCCCAATTTGTCCCCCATCTAACCATACTAAAAACGTATTGCTACGACAAACAGGGGCCAAGTAATTAAGCAAAACGTAAACAAACAACCCCTCCATAGGAATAGCATTAGACCCAACTTTGGAGGCTCGTAACTCTGGGTCTAGTAGAGATACGGGGATGTCCTTTGAGTATGTTATCGTCCAATTTGTCCCCCATCTTACTATACCAAAGGTGTGGGGTTGCGTCAAACAGGGGCCGAGAAATTTAGCGAAATATTCAAAAACATGCCATAGAAATAGCGTCACACCCAAATTTAGAGGCTCGTAACTCTGGTTCTACTAGACATAGAGGGATGTCCTTTGAGTATTTTATGGTCCAATTTGTCCCCCATCCTACTATACCAAAGTTTAGGGGTTGCGTCAAACAGGGGCCGAGTAATTATGGAAATGTTCAAAAACATGCCATAAAAATAGCGTCACACCCAACTTTAGAGGCTCGTAACTCTGGTTCTACTACACATAGGGGGATGTTCTTTGGCTATGTTATAGTCCAATTTGTCCCCCATCCAACCATACTAAGAACATAGGGCTACGACAAACAGGGGCCGAGATATTAAGCAAAATGTTCGTCAACGTATAGTATCGTCTCACTTATTGTTATTATGTTACTTATGATTTTAACACTGAACTTTGTAGGCTCATAACACTCGTTCTATTAGAGACAAGGGGATCTCCTTTGGATATGTTATAGTACTCTTTTCTCCCCATACAAGGATAGTTTAAACTTGAGGCTACCTCAATATCGTCGTCAACTTATTTTTTGTCTCACTTATTGTTAGGAGTTTACGTTTGATTCTTGAAAATAAACTTTGCAGGCTCGTAACTCTTTTTCTACTAGAGATACGGGGATGTCCTTTGAGTATGTTATAGCCCAATTTGTCCAACATCTAACCATACTAAAAACTTTGGGCTACGACAAACAGGGGCCGAGTACTTAAGCAAAACGTAAAGAAACAAACTCCTCCATAGGAAATGCATTAAACTAAATTTTGGAGGCAAGGAACTCTGGTTCTACCAGAGATACGGGGATGTAAATAATGTGACCTTGACACAAATGTTCGGATAATTATAAAGGTCTTTACATATCCCAAGCGAAAGAAAAAAAAAGAACTTCGCAGTTTCGAACCCGTGGCCTTCCGGGATTGAGGCGGATGTGATAACCACTGCACTACAGATATGTTATTATGGGTGACCGAGAATACAGGCCGAGTAATTAAGGAAAAAGTAAACAAACAACTCCTTCCATAGGAATAGCATTAGACCCAACTTTGGAGGCTCGTAACTCTGGTTCTAGTAGAGATACGGGGATGTCCTTTGAGTATGTTATAGTGAAATTTGTCCCCCATCTAACCATACTAAAAACTTTGGGCTACGACAAACAGGAGCCAAGTAATTAAGCAAAACGTAAACAAACAACCCCTCCATAGGAAAAGCATCTGACCCAACTTTGGAGGCTCGTAACTCTGGTTCTAGTAGAGATACGGGGATGTCCTTTGAGTATGTTATAGTGCAATTTGTCCCCCATCTAACCATACTAAAAACCTTGGGCTACGACAAACAGGGGCCAAGTTAATAAGAAAAACGTAAACAAACAAGCCCCTCCAAAGGAAATCCATTAGACTATACTTTGCTGGCTCGTAAATCTGGTTCTACCATAGATACGGGGATGTAAATAATGGGACCTTGAAACAAATGTTCGGATAATTATATAGGTCTTTACATATCCCAAGCAAAAAAAAAAATATCTTGGTGGTTTCGAACCTGTGGCCTTCCGGGAGTGAGGCGGATGCGATAACCACTACACTACAAATATGTTATTCTCCATACACTGTAAAAAAAAAGGGGTCGGAAACGCACCTTTAAAGGTGTTTTCTTCCCCCACAGGAGACGCACCCTTTTAGGTACAAATTCGCACCCCATATTTAGGGTATTTATAAATACCCTAGTACATGGGGTGTTTTTAAATACCCTAAGGTGTTTAATAAAACCCTTAAAGGAATTTAACTGGACCTCAGAAATTCTGCTTAGGGTGTGAAAAAATACCCTTTCATCTTTTAAGGGTGCGAATCGAAACCAAATATGGTATTTACCTGTACCTGATAAATTCGGTAGGGTGGTTCGAAAAAATACCCTTTCAATTGTTGAGGTGCGAATTGAAACCATTTATGGTATTTATATGTACCTGATAAATTCTGTTTGGGGATGCGAAAAATACTTTTCCACCATTATGGGATGGAAATTAAAACCAAATGCATTGGCCTGTACCTGAAAAATTTTCCCTAAGTGCAAGAAATGGCATTTCGGCCATTTACGGGTACTAACAAATATAAAATTTGCTGTGAAAGGTTTAATTATTATCATACATGGTTCTCTTTCTTATAGTAGAAAAATGATGTTCACTGGTGTGAAAAACTTTGGCACTTTAATGTGCCTAAATCGCTACGTAATATATATCACACAAGAAGTAATAAATTAACTTTTACGTTAAGTCTTTAATTCGAGGTTCAGAAACGAGTGTTAAAATTCATTATAAATAGTGAAATGACTTAGACCGCGAAATTCAAAACCAAAAACTTTAAATCATTTAAAAATGTATCTAAAACTAGTATACAATCAGAACGTGACTTCGCAATTTTTCGGTTTCTTCGTTTTCTGCAATGGAGTACTTCTCAGAGGAAAGTTACGTTCACCATCGACTTTATTAATCACCCGTTCTATAGCTGTTCTGTGACAAAATGGTGACAAGTCAAAGCACTTTCTGTCCATTATCCACGCCATTTGTGGATTTGCCATATTATCCACAGACGTTGTATTATAACTCTCATATATCCACCACTATGTTTATAAGGAATTAATGAATAGCCATGCCTAAATCTACACGCAAAAACATTTAAAAATTAGTTGTTCGTTATTTGATTTAATCTTTTAATCATAAATTAGTCTGATTTATTGTTCAAGGGCTCACGGCTTTTATTGAGACGTTGAAAGCTCTCGAAGAAAACTAAGTCAAGAATCAAAATGGTTCACATCCGTATTGGCATCAGGGCTACGGAAGCGTTTCTTCAAATGTCCACGCTGCTAGAAGTAGGCAACCTAAACCCCAGCAAAAAGAACCCAAACTTAAAAAAACCTAGCCAAACGTAAACCTAACCTAACCCTAACCAATCGAACCTAACTCTAACTTAATTTAACAAACCATGATTACTATGGATAATTGCGATCTTTTCCCAGTCCAAGCTGTTAAAATGGATGAAACATTTACATAAATCAAAGTTTAACTTATAAAAAGTTAGTTAAAATAATTACCTTCTTAAGTGGTTTGATAACAGTGAAACACAGACGCAAGTACACCAAACGTTAAGCCTATTTTGAATTTGAAAATGTATCGCGCCTCGTGAATCTGCGTTCGCGAGCTAAATAAGAGAGTGCAGCAGCGCGTGCGCTGTTGTTTGGGGTATAAAAACACACCCTTTTCCCATTAAAAACACCCTTCGTGTGTTAAACATTTACTAAGGGTATGATAATACACCTTCAAATTTTTAAAGGGTTTTTATTAACACCTCAGGAGGTGCTAAAACACACCTTAAGGAGTTTTTTGACCAAAAATACCTTTTTAGGTACAGATTCACACCCCCAAAATACCCTCTCTTTTTACAGTGTAGTTGAAAAAACAGGTGCCAAGTAATTAAGCAAAACGTGAACAAACAGACCCCTCCATAGGAAATGCATTAGACTATACTTTGCAGGCTCGTAACTCTGGTTCTACTAGAGATACGGGGATGTCCTTTGAGTATGTTATAGCCCAATTTGTCCCCCATCTAACCATACTAAAAACTTAGGGCTACGACAAACAGGGGCCAAGTAATTAAGCAAAACGTAAACAAACAACCCCTCCATAGGAAAAGCATTTGACCCAATTTTGGAGGCTCGTAACTCCGGTTCTAGTAGAGATACGGGGATGTCCTTTGAGCAAGTTGTAGCGCGATTTGTCCCCCATCTAACCATACTAAAAACTTTGGGCTACGACAAACAGGAGCCAAGTAATTAAGCAAAACGTAAACAAACAACCCCTCCATAGGAAAAGCATCTGACCCAACTTTGGAGGCTCGTAACTCTGGTTCTAGTAGAGATACGGGGATGTCCTTTGAGTATGTTATAGTGCATTTTGTCCCCCATCTAACCATACTAAAAACTTTGGGCTACGACAAACAGGGGCCAAGTTAATAAGAAAAACGTAAACAAACAAGCCCCTCCAAAGGAAATCCATTAGACTATACTTTGCTGGCTCGTAAATCTGGTTCTACCAGAGATACGGGGATGTAAATAATGGGACCTTGAAACAAATGTTCGGATAATTATATAGGTCTTTACATATCCCAAGCAAAAAAAAAATATCTTGGTGGTTTCGAACCTGTGGCCTTCCGGGAGTGAGGCGGATGCGATAACCACTACACTACAAATATGTTATTCTCCATAGTTGAAAAAATAGGTGCCAAGTAATTAAGCAAAACGTGAACAAACAGACCCCTCCATAGGAAATGCATTAGACTATACTTTGCAGGCTCGTAACTCTGGTTCTACTAGAGATACGGGGATGTCCTTTGAGTATGTTATAGCCCAATTTGTCCCCCATCTAACCATACTAAAAACGTATTGCTACGACAAACAGGGGCCAAGTAATTAAGCAAAACGTAAACAAACAACCCCTCCATAGGAATAGCATTAGACCCAACTTTGGAGGCTCGTAACTCTGGGTCTAGTAGAGATACGGGGATGTCCTTTGAGTATGTTATCGTCCAATTTGTCCCCCATCTTACTATACCAAAGGTGTGGGGTTGCGTCAAACAGGGGCCGAGAAATTTAGCGAAATATTCAAAAACATGCCATAGAAATAGCGTCACACCCAAATTTAGAGGCTCGTAACTCTGGTTCTACTAGACATAGGGGGATGTCCTTTGAGTATTTTATGGTCCAATTTGTCCCCCATCCTACTATACCAAAGTTTAGGGGTTGCGTCAAACAGGGGCCGAGTAATTAAGGGAAATGTTCAAAAACATGCCATAAAAATAGCGTCACACCCAACTTTAGAGGCTCTTAACTCTGGTTCTACTACACATAGGGGGATGTCCTTTGGCTATGTTATAGTCCAATTTGTCCCCCATCCAACCATACTAAGAACATAGGGCTACGACAAACAGGGGCCGAGATATTAAGCAAAATGTTCGTCAACGTATAGTATCGTCTCACTTATTGTTATTATGTTACTTATGATTTTAACACTGAACTTTGTAGGCTCATAACACTCGTTCTATTAGAGACAAGGGGATCTCCTTTGGATATGTTATAGTACTCTTTTCTCCCCATACAAGGATAGTTTAAACTTCAGGCTACCTCAATATCGTCGTCAACTTATTTTTTGTCTCACTTTTTGTTAGGAGTTTACGTTTGATTCTTGAAAATAAACTTTGCAGGCTCGTAACTCTTTTTCTACTAGAGATACGGGGATGTCCTTTGAGTATGTTATAGCCCAATTTGTCCAACATCTAACCATACTAAAAACTTTGGGCTACGACAAACAGGGGCCGAGTACTTAAGCAAAACGTAAAGAAACAAACTCCTCCATAGGAAATGCATTAAACTAAATTTTGGAGGCAAGGAACTCTGGTTCTACCAGAGATACGGGGATGTAAATAATGTGACCTTGACACAAATGTTCGGATAATTATAAAGGTCTTTACATATCCCAAGCGAAAAAAAAAAAGAACTTCGCGGTTTCGAACCCGTGGCCTTCCGGGATTGAGGCGGATGTGATAACCACTGCACTACAGATATGTTATTATGGGTGACCGAGAATAAAGGCCGAGTAATTAAGGAAAAAGTAAACAAACAACTCCTTCCATAGGAATAGCATTAGACCCAACTTTGGAGGCTCGTAACTCTGGTTCTAGTAGAGATACGGGGATGTCCTTTGAGTATGTTATAGTGAAATTTGTCCCCCATCTAACCATACTAAAAACTTAGGGCTACGACAAACAGGGGCCAAGTAATTAAGCAAAACGTAAACAAACAACCCCTCCATAGGAAAAGCATTTGACCCAATTTTGGAGGCTCGTAACTCCGGTTCTAGTAGAGATACGGGGATGTCCTTTGAGCAAGTTGTAGCGCAATTTGTCCCCCATCTAACCATTTTAAAAACTCTGGGCTACGACAAACAGGAGCCAAGTAATTAAGCAAAACGTAAACAAACAAGCCCCTCCAAAGGAAATCCATTAGACTATACTTTGCTGGCTCGTAAATCTGGTTCTACCAGAGATACGGGGATGTAAATAATGGGACCTTGAAACAAATGTTCGGATAATTATATAGGTCTTTACATATCCCAAGCAAAAAAAAAATATCTTGGTGGTTTCGAACCTGTGGCCTTCCGGGAGTGAGGGGGATGCGATAACCACTACACTACAAATATGTTATTCTCCATAGTTGAAAAAACAGGTGCCAAGTAATTAAGCAAAACGTGAACAAACAGACCCCTCCATAGGAAATGCATTAGACTATACTTTGCAGGCTCGTAACTCTGGTTCTAGTAGAGATACGGGGATGTCCTTTGAGTATGTTATAGCCCAATTTGTCCCCCATCTAACCATACTATAAACTTAGGGCTACGACAAATAGGGGCCAAGTAATTAAGCAAAACGTAAACAAACAACCCCTCCATAGGAAAAGCATTTGACCCAATTTTGGAGGCTCGTAACTCCGGTTCTAGTAGAGATACGGGGATGTCCTTTGAGCAAGTTGTAGCGCAATTTGTCCCCCATCTAACCATACTAAAAACTTAGGGCTACGACAAACAGGGGCCAAGTAATTAAGCAAAACGTAAACAAACAACCCCTCCATAGGAAAAGCATTTAACCCAATTTTGGAGGCTCGTAACTCCGGTTCTAGTAGAGATACGGGGATGTCCTTTGAGCAAGTTGTAGCGCAATTTGTCCCCCATCTAACCATACTAAAAACTCTGGGCTACGACAAACAGGAGCCAAGTAATTAAGCAAAACGTAAACAAACAAGCCCCTCCAAAGGAAATCCATTAGACTATACTTTGCTGGCTCGTAAATCTGGTTCTACCAGAGATACGGGGATGTAAATAATGGGACCTTGAAACAAATGTTCGGATAATTATATAGGTCTTTACATATCCCAAGCAAAAAAAAAAATATTTTGGTGGTTTCGAACCTGTGGCCTTCCGGGAGTGAGGGGGATGCGATAACCACTACACTACAAATATGTTATTCTCCATAGTTGAAAAAACAGGTGCCAAGTAACTAAGCAAAACGTGAACAAACAGACCCCTCCATAGGAAATGCATTAGACTATACTTTGCAGGCTCGTAACTCTGGTTCTAGTAGAGATACGGGGATGTCCTTTGAGTATGTTATAGCCCAATTTGTCCCCCATCTAACCATACTATAAACTTAGGGCTACGACAAATAGGGGCCAAGTAATTAAGCAAAACGTAAACAAACAACCCCTCCATAGGAAAAGCATTTGACCCAATTTTGGAGGCTCGTAACTCCGGTTCTAGTAGAGATACGGGGATGTCCTTTGAGCAAGTTGTAGCGCAATTTGTCCCCCATCTAACCATACTAAAAACTTAGGGCTACGACAAACAGGGGCCAAGTAATTAAGCAAAACGTAAACAAACAACCCCTCCATAGGAAAAGCATTTGACCCAATTTTGGAGGCTCGTAACTCCGGTTCTAGTAGAGATACGGGGATGTCCTTTGAGCAAGTTGTAGCGCAATTTGTCCCCCATCTAACCATACTAAAAACTCTGGGCTACGACAAACAGGAGCCAAGTAATTAAGCAAAACGTAAACAAACAAGCCCCTCCAAAGGAAATCCATTAGACTATACTTTGCTGGCTCGTAAATCTGGTTCTACCAGAGATTCGGGGATGTAAATAATGGGACCTTGAAACAAATGTTCGGATAATTATATAGGTCTTTACATATCCCAAGCAAAAAAAAAAATATTTTCGTGGTTTCGAACCTGTGGCCTTCCGGGAGTGAGGGGGATGCGACAACCACTACACTACAAATATGTTATTCTCCATAGTTGAAAAAACAGGTGCCAAGTAATTAAGCAAAACGTGAACAAACAGACCCCTCCATAGGAAATGCATTAGACTATACTTTGCAGGCTCGTAACTCTGGTTCTACTAGAGATACGGGGATGTCCTTTGAGTATGTTATAGCCCAATTTGTCCCC
Organism: Phalangium opilio; assembly: GCF_054372755.1. Lineage (NCBI taxonomy): Eukaryota > Metazoa > Arthropoda > Arachnida > Opiliones > Phalangiidae > Phalangium > Phalangium opilio. The sequence continues at coordinate 8,116,484 of NW_028324158.1, read as the reverse complement.
CATCTAACCATACTAAAAACGTATTGCTACGACAAACAGGGGCCAAGTAATTAAGCAAAACGTAAACAAACAACCCCTCCATAGGAATAGCATTAGACCCAACTTTGGAGGCTCGTAACTCTGGGTCTAGTAGAGATGCGGGGATGTCCTTTGAGTATGTTATCGTCCAATTTGTCCCCCATCTTACTATACCAAAGGTGTGGGGTTGCGTCAAACAGGGGCCGAGAAATTTAGCGAAATATTCAAAAACATGCCATAGAAATAGCGTCACACCCAAATTTAGAGGCTCGTAACTCTGGTTCTACTAGACATAGAGGGATGTCCTTTGAGTATTTTATGGTCCAATTTGTCCCCCATCCTACTATACCAAAGTTTAGGGGTTGCGTCAAACAGGGGCCGAGTAATTAAGGGAAATGTTCAAAAACATGCCATAAAAATAGCGTCACACCCAACTTTAGAGGCTCTTAACTCTGGTTCTACTACACATAGGGGGATGTCCTTTGGCTATGTTATAGTCCAATTTGTCCCCCATCCAACCATACTAAGAACATAGGGCTACGACAAACAGGGGCCGAGATATTAAGCAAAATGTTCGTCAACGTATAGTATCGTCTCACTTATTGTTATTATGTTACTTATGATTTTAACACTGAACTTTGTAGGCTCATAACACTCGTTCTATTAGAGACAAGGGGATCTCCTTTGGATATGTTATAGTACTCTTTTCTCCCCATACAAGGATAGTTTAAACTTCAGGCTACCTCAATATCGTCAACTTATTTTTTGTCTCACTTTTTGTTAGGAGTTTACGTTTGATTCTTGAAAATAAACTTTGCAGGCTCGTAACTCTTTTTCTACTAGAGATACGGGGATGTCCTTTGAGTATGTTATAGCCCAATTTGTCAAACATCTAACCATACTAAAAACTTTGGGCTACGACAAACAGGGGCCGAGTACTTAAGCAAAACGTAAAGAAACAAACTCCTCCATAGGAAATGCATTAAACTAAATTTTGGAGGCAAGGAACTCTGGTTCTACCAGAGATACGGGGATGTAAATAATGTGACCTTGACACAAATGTTCGGATAATTATAAAGGTCTTTACATATCCCAAGCGAAAAAAAAAAAAAACTTCGCGGTTTCGAACCCGTGGCCTTCCGGGATTGAGGCGGATGTGATAACCACTGCACTACAGATATGTTATTATGGGTGACCGAGAATAAAGGCCGAGTAATTAAGGAAAAAGTAAACAAACAACTCCTTCCATAGGAATAGCATTAGACCCAACTTTGGAGGCTCGTAACTCTGGTTCTAGTAGAGATACGGGGATGTCCTTTGAGTATGTTATAGTGAAATTTGTCCCCCATCTAACCATACTAAAAACTTAGGGCTACGACAAACAGGGGCCAAGTAATTAAGCAAAACGTAAACAAACAACCCCTCCATAGGAAAAGCATTTGACCCAATTTTGGAGGCTCGTAACTCCGGTTCTAGTAGAGATACGGGGATGTCCTTTGAGCAAGTTGTAGCGCAATTTGTCCCCCATCTAACCATTTTAAAAACTCTGGGCTACGACAAACAGGAGCCAAGTAATTAAGCAAAACGTAAACAAACAAGCCCCTCCAAAGGAAATCCATTAGACTATACTTTGCTGGCTCGTAAATCTGGTTCTACCAGAGATACGGGGATGTAAATAATGGGACCTTGAAACAAATGTTCGGATAATTATATAGGTCTTTACATATCCCAAGCAAAAAAAAAATATCTTGGTGGTTTCGAACCTGTGGCCTTCCGGGAGTGAGGGGGATGCGATAACCACTACACTACAAATATGTTATTCTCCATAGTTGAAAAAACAGGTGCCAAGTAATTAAGCAAAACGTGAACAAACAGACCCCTCCATAGGAAATGCATTAGACTATACTTTGCAGGCTCGTAACTCTGGTTCTAGTAGAGATACGGGGATGTCCTTTGAGTATGTTATAGCCCAATTTGTCCCCCATCTAACCATACTATAAACTTAGGGCTACGACAAATAGGGGCCAAGTAATTAAGCAAAACGTAAACAAACAACCCCTCCATAGGAAAAGCATTTGACCCAATTTTGGAGGCTCGTAACTCCGGTTCTAGTAGAGATACGGGGATGTCCTTTGAGCAAGTTGTAGCGCAATTTGTCCCCCATCTAACCATACTAAAAACTTAGGGCTACGACAAACAGGGGCCAAGTAATTAAGCAAAACGTAAACAAACAACCCCTCCATAGGAAAAGCATTTGACCCAATTTTGGAGGCTCGTAACTCCGGTTCTAGTAGAGATACGGGGATGTCCTTTGAGCAAGTTGTAGCGCAATTTGTCCCCCATCTAACCATACTAAAAACTCTGGGCTACGACAAACAGGAGCCAAGTAATTAAGCAAAACGTAAACAAACAAGCCCCTCCAAAGGAAATCCATTAGACTATACTTTGCTGGCTCGTAAATCTGGTTCTACCAGAGATACGGGGATGTAAATAATGGGACCTTGAAACAAATGTTCGGATAATTATATAGGTCTTTACATATCCCAAGCAAAAAAAAAAATATTTTGGTGGTTTCGAACCTGTGGCCTTCCGGGAGTGAGGGGGATGCGACAACCACTACACTACAAATATGTTATTCTCCATAGTTGAAAAAACAGGTGCCAAGTAATTAAGCAAAACGTGAACAAACAGACCCCTCCATAGGAAATGCATTAGACTATACTTTGCAGGCTCGTAACTCTGGTTCTACTAGAGATACGGGGATGTCCTTTGAGTATGTTATAGCCCAATTTGTCCCCCATCTAACCATACTAAAAACGTATTGCTACGACAAACAGGGGCCAAGTAATTAAGCAAAACGTAAACAAACAACCCCTCCATAGGAATAGCATTAGACCCAACTTTGGAGGCTCGTAACTCTGGGTCTAGTAGAGATGCGGGGATGTCCTTTGAGTATGTTATCGTCCAATTTGTCCCCCATCTTACTATACCAAAGGTGTGGGGTTGCGTCAAACAGGGGCCGAGAAATTTAGCGAAATATTCAAAAACATGCCATAGAAATAGCGTCACACCCAAATTTAGAGGCTCGTAACTCTGGTTCTACTAGACATAGAGGGATGTCCTTTGAGTATTTTATGGTCCAATTTGTCCCCCATCCTACTATACCAAAGTTTAGGGGTTGCGTCAAACAGGGGCCGAGTAATTAAGGGAAATGTTCAAAAACATGCCATAAAAATAGCGTCACACCCAACTTTAGAGGCTCTTAACTCTGGTTCTACTACACATAGGGGGATGTCCTTTGGCTATGTTATAGTCCAATTTGTCCCCCATCCAACCATACTAAGAACATAGGGCTACGACAAACAGGGGCCGAGATATTAAGCAAAATGTTCGTCAACGTATAGTATCGTCTCACTTATTGTTATTATGTTACTTATGATTTTAACACTGAACTTTGTAGGCTCATAACACTCGTTCTATTAGAGACAAGGGGATCTCCTTTGGATATGTTATAGTACTCTTTTCTCCCCATACAAGGATAGTTTAAACTTGAGGCTACCTCAATATCGTCGTCAACTTATTTTTTGTCTCACTTATTGTTAGGAGTTTACTTTTGATTCTTGAAAATAAACTTTGCAGGCTCGTAACTCTTTTTCTACTAGAGATACGGGGATGTCCTTTGAGTATGTTATAGCCCAATTTGTCCAACATCTAACCATACTAAAAACTTTGGGCTACGACAAACAGGGGCCGAGTACTTAAGCAAAACGTAAAGAAACAAACTCCTCCATAGGAAATGCATTAAACTAAATTTTGGAGGCAAGGAACTCTGGTTCTACCAGAGATACGGGGATGTAAATAATGTGACCTTGACACAAATGTTCGGATAATTATAAAGGTCTTTACATATCCCAAGCGAAAGAAAAAAAAAGAACTTCGCAGTTTCGAACCCGTGGCCTTCCGGGATTGAGGCGGATGTGATAACCACTGCACTACAGATATGTTATTATGGGTGACCGAGAATACAGGCCGAGTAATTAAGGAAAAAGTAAACAAACAACTCCTTCCATAGGAATAGCATTAGACCCAACTTTGGAGGCTCGTAACTCTGGTTCTAGTAGAGATACGGGGATGTCCTTTGAGTATGTTATAGTGAAATTTGTCCCCCATCTAACCATACTAAAAACTTAGGGCTACGACAAACAGGGGCCAAGTAATTAAGCGAAACGTAAACAAACAACCCCTCCATAGGAAAAGCATTTGACCCAATTTTGGAGGCTCGTAACTCCGGTTCTAGTAGAGATACGGGGATTGCCTTTGAGCAAGTTGTAGCGCAATTTGTCCCCCATCTAACCATACTAAAAACTTTGGGCTACGACAAACAGGAGCCAAGTAATTAAGCAAAACGTAAACAAACAACCCCTCCATAGGAAAAGCATCTGACCCAACTTTGGAGGCTCGTAACTCTGGTTCTAGTAGAGATACGGGGATGTCCTTTGAGTATGTTATAGTGCAATTTGTCCCCCATCTAACCATACTAAAAACCTTGGGCTACGACAAACAGGGGCCAAGTTAATAAGAAAAACGTAAACAAACAAGCCCCTCCAAAGGAAATCCATTAGACTATACTTTGCTGGCTCGTAAATCTGGTTCTACCATAGATACGGGGATGTAAATAATGGGACCTTGAAACAAATGTTCGGATAATTATATAGGTCTTTACATATCCCAAGCAAAAAAAAAATATCTTGGTGGTTTCGAACCTGTGGCCTTCCGGGAGTGAGGCGGATGCGATAACCACTACACTACAAATATGTTATTCTCCATAGTTGAAAAAACAGGTGCCAAGTAATTAAGCAAAACGTGAACAAACAGACCCCTCCATAGGAAATGCATTAGACTATACTTTGCAGGCTCGTAACTCTGGTTCTACTAGAGATACGGGGATGTCCTTTGAGTATGTTATAGCCCAATTTGTCCCCCATCTAACCATACTAAAAACTTAGGGCTACGACAAACAGGGGCCAAGTAATTAAGCAAAACGTAAACAAACAACCCCTCCATAGGAAAAGCATTTGACCCAATTTTGGAGGCTCGTAACTCCGGTTCTAGTAGAGATACGGGGATGTCCTTTGAGCAAGTTGTAGCGCGATTTGTCCCCCATCTAACCATACTAAAAACTTTGGGCTACGACAAACAGGAGCCAAGTAATTAAGCAAAACGTAAACAAACAACCCCTCCATAGGAAAAGCATCTGACCCAACTTTGGAGGCTCGTAACTCTGGTTCTAGTAGAGATACGGGGATGTCCTTTGAGTATGTTATAGTGCATTTTGTCCCCCATCTAACCATACTAAAAACTTTGGGCTACGACAAACAGGGGCCAAGTTAATAAGAAAAACGTAAACAAACAAGCCCCTCCAAAGGAAATCCATTAGACTATACTATGCTGGCTCGTAAATCTGGTTCTACCAGAGATACGGGGATGTAAATAATGGGACCTTGAAACAAATGTTCGGATAATTATATAGGTCTTTACATATCCCAAGCAAAAAAAAAAAAATATCTTGGTGGTTTCGAACCTGTGGCCTTCCGGGAGTGAGGCGGATGCGATAACCACTACACTACAAATATGTTATTCTCCATAGTTGAAAAAACAGGTGCCAAGTAATTAAGCAAAACGTGAACAAACAGACCCCTCCATAGGAAATGCATTAGACTATACTTTGCAGGCTCGTAACTCTGGTTCTACTAGAGATAAGGGGATGTCCTTTGAGTATGTTATAGCCCAATTTGTCCCCCATCTAACCATACTAAAAACGTATTGCTACGACAAACAGGGGCCAAGTAATTAAGCAAAACGTAAACAAACAACCCTTCCATAGGAATAGCATTAGACCCAACTTTGGAGGCTCGTAACTCTGGGTCTAGTAGAGATACGGGGATGTCCTTTGAGTATGTTATCGTCCAATTTGTCCCCCATCTTACTATACCAAAGGTGTGGGGTTGCGTCAAACAGGGGCCGAGAAATTTAGCGAAATATTCAAAAACATGCCATAGAAATAGCGTCACACCCAAATTTAGAGGCTCGTAACTCTGGTTCTACTAGACATAGGGGGATGTCCTTTGAGTATTTTATGGTCCAATTTGTCCCCCATCCTACTATACCAAAGTTTAGGGGTTGCGTCAAACAGGGGCCGAGTAATTAAGGGAAATGTTCAAAAACATGCCATAAAAATAGCGTCACACCCAACTTTAGAGGCTCTTAACTCTGGTTCTACTACACATAGGGGGATGTCCTTTGGCTATGTTATAGTCCAATTTGTCCCCCATCCAACCATACTAAGAACATAGGGCTACGACAAACAGGGGCCGAGATATTAAGCAAAATGTTCGTCAACGTATAGTATCGTCTCACTTATTGTTATTATGTTACTTATGATTTTAACACTGAACTTTGTAGGCTCATAACACTCGTTCTATTAGAGACAAGGGGATCTCCTTTGGATATGTTATAGTACTCTTTTCTCCCCATACAAGGATAGTTTAAACTTGAGGCTACCTCAATATCGTCGTCAACTTATTTTTTGTCTCACTTATTGTTAGGAGTTTACTTTTGATTCTTGAAAATAAACTTTGCAGGCTCGTAACTCTTTTTCTACTAGAGATACGGGGATGTCCTTTGAGTATGTTATAGCCCAATTTGTCCAACATCTAACCATACTAAAAACTTTGGGCTACGACAAACAGGGGCCGAGTACTTAAGCAAAACGTAAAGAAACAAACTCCTCCATAGGAAATGCATTAAACTAAATTTTGGAGGCAAGGAACTCTGGTTCTACCAGAGATACGGGGATGTAAATAATGTGACCTTGACACAAATGTTCGGATAATTATAAAGGTCTTTACATATCCCAAGCGAAAGAAAAAAAAAAGAACTTCGCGGTTTCGAACCTATGGCCTTCCGGGATTGAGGCGGATGTGATAACCACTGCACTACAGATATGTTATTATGAGTGACCGAGAATACAGGACGAGTAATTAAGGAAAAAGTAAACAAACAACTCCTTCCATAGGAATAGCATTAGACCCAACTTTGGAGGCTCGTAACTCTGGTTCTAGTAGAGATACGGGGATGTCCTTTGAGTATGTTATAGTGAAATTTGTCCCCCATCTAACCATACTAAAAACTTAGGGCTACGACAAACAGGGGCCAAGTAATTAAGCAAAACATAAACAAACAACCCCTCCATAGGAAAGGCATTTGACCCAATTTTGGAGGCTCGTAACTCCGGTTCTAGTAGAGATACGGGGATGTCCTTTGAGCAAGTTGTAGCGCAATTTGTCCCCCATCTAACCATACTAAAAACTTTGGGCTACGACAAACAGGAGCCAAGTAATTAAGCAAAACGTAAACAAACAACCCCTCCATAGGAAAATCATCTGACCCAACTTTGGAGGCTCGTAACTCTGGTTCTAGTAGAGATACGGGGATGTCCTTTGAGTATGTTATAGTGCAATTTGTCCCCCATCTAACCATACTAAAAACGTAGGGCTACGACAAACAGGGGCCAAGTAATTAAGCAAAACGTAAACAAACAAACCCCTCCATAGGAAATCCATTAGACTATACTTTGCTGGCTCGTAAATCTGGTTCTACCAGAGATCCGAGGATGTAATAGTGGGACCTTGAATCAAATGTTCGGATAATTATATAGGTCTTTACATATCCCAAGGAAAAAAAAAATCTTGGCGGTTTCGAACCTCTGGCCTTCCAGGAGTTAGGCGGATGCGATAACAACTACACTACAGATATTTTTACATTTGTGTACGAAAAATCAGGTGCTGAGTATTAAGCAAAACGTAAACAAACAAACCCTTCCATAGGAAATGCAGGCTCGTAACTCTGTTTCTACTAGTGATACGGGGATGTCGTTTGAGTATGTTATAGTCCAATTTGTCCCCCATCTTACCATGCTAAAAACTTTGGGCTACGACAAACAGGGGCCGAGTACTTAAGCAAAACGTGAACAAACAGACCCCTTCATAGGAAATGCACTACACTATACTTTGTAGGCTCGTAACTCTGTTTCTACTGGAGATACGGGGATGTCCTTTGAGAATTTGATAGTCCAATTTGTCCAACATCTAACCATACTAAAAACTGAGGGCTACGACGATTAGTGGCTGAGTAATTAAGCAAAACGTAAACAAACAACCCCCTCCTTTACACTAAATTTTGGAGGCTCGTAACTCTGTTTCTACCAGAGATACGGGGATGTAAATAATATCACGTTGACACAAATGTTCGGAAAATTATTAAGGTCTTTACATAACCTTGGCAAAAAAAATTGGTGGTATTTATGCAGTTTCGAACCTGTGCCTTTCCGGGTGTTAGGCGGGTGTGATAACCACTACACCATAGATACGTTACTTCTCTCATTGATATATTCCATTAGTTTTTTGAGTTTTTGCAAAATCGCGTGTTTTGCAATCCTCGAAAGCAATTAATCATAAGTAATCATGATTATGACAAGTCTTAATATCTCTTTTCCTTCCATGGGCATGATAAATGAACATGTCTGAATCTAAGCTAACCCAAACATTTTTTTTTCTTGTTTACAAACGAAGCCACCAATTTTAGGGAACAGTGTGCTTGTGGGGTTTAGATTATCGCTTAGGGCTATTATACCGTGGTCGTTCTGAATTTCCTAGAAAACGGGGGAAATAACGATGTGGGTGTTTCTGATATCCGATAAAATAAAGAAGACACTACAATTTGTCTCGTGTTCTTGAACTAATAAAGGAGATGCTACCAATTGGCCAAATCGGACTTGGATGGAAAGATGCGAGAATGCTTTTGGCTTCGTTGGTTCAGTACCGGTTACGTTTTCGTCTGGTACAACTGGGGTTGATTCAAACGGTAATCAACGTACCGGCACCGCGTATATAGACCGGTGGTAAGGTCTAGTAAAGAAAATGGGAAGGGAAGAGATTCAAGAGAGTTATCATTTTCTTTCCCCGGTTCTTTCACTCCCAGCTGTGGCTGAGCAACATCATTTTGGCTGCAGCGGGATGGGCGATGATGTTTACGGGATCTAGTGATAGATGGCGCGATGCGGACCCCTTTACCCCCTCCCCCTTCACGATAGTGGCATGGTGTTTTGGTTAAGAATGGTTGGTAACTTCCTGAATTGTTGTAAGGCCTTCCAATCAAAGCTGTATTCTCCAGTTTATAGACTAGTGGCGGTAGAGAGGGGTGTAGACTGTGTATCCCTCCCTCTGGGCGCGCTCTTGTAAGAGGCGATACTGTACGCTCCCAGTAGGGGGATGACATTGAGCTAAGAGATAGAAGGGTATGACGTTTGCATACGTAGTACTGCCATTACTCTGTAGTATGGTTCTGTTGGAAATAAACTGTTCCTGGTTGCACGTTTGTCCTCTGCTTGGTTTGAGCATCGATTAACTACATTCCAGCACTGAATTGAAGGGTCCGGGACAATCTATGGTCACGATTAAAAAGTGGGGTCATTGTGTAATATCTACTCATGATATTAGTTATCTTGTAATATTGACTGTAGACGTTTATGTCTATTTCTTATCTATTGTGTCTCTCTCTATGACGTAGCTTCTAGATTGTATAAATAGTTCAGCCCTTATCAATACTAGGCAGTTCTAGTGACGACCTCGACTCATGTAACCCACATGTAAATAAATCATCTTTTAATCGTAATTAACCTTGTGTAGTTACTTAAGAACACGCAAACATGGTGTCAGAAGTTTTTAATTAATCGGTAGCGGTATAGGGCAAGTTTCGGTTCACTGTCGCGTTCATACCAGCTAGATAACCCCCTGTTCGAGACCATTTGACATGGCCGAGCCACCGATACGTCAGACTCCCGCGTCTTTTCAAGTATCAACGCCTGAAGCTTTTAATTTCGCAAGTCCCAATGAATGGCCGAAGTGGAGACGACGTTTCGAGCGATTTCGTTTTGCATCAGGACTTAGTTCCAAACCGGAGGAGGAACAAGTAAACGCCCTGATTTACATGATGGGAGACAAAGCGGACGACATCTTCATATCATTCACGTTCCTCAACGACGCTGAAAAGAAAGAATACGCCGCAGTCATGAAGAAATTTGAGGATCACTTCGTTATACGTAAGAACATCATCTACGAACGAGCAACTTTCAACACTAGAATCCAGCAAGAAGGAGAACAAGTTGAAGAGTTCATCACAGCGTGCCGTGCCCAGATCGAAAAGTGCAACTATGGGGTACTACAGGACGAGTTGCTACGGGATAGAATCGTCGTCGGAGTACGAGACAAAGCGCTATCTGAAAGGATGCAGCTAGACGGCACCCTGACGTTAGAAAAGGCCATATCGACTGTCCGTCAAGCTGAAGAGATCCGTAGACAACAAAATGTACTACATAACGGAAGTCAGAACAATGGAAGTTCTGCAAACGTAGACAAACTTAGCTCGCGCAGCAAGTTTCGTCCAGGCAGGAGTAGACCGCCATCCAGCGAGACAAGCCGCTCTAGACCGCCAAATCAGACTAAAATTCCTTGTAAGAAATGTGGAGCTCAGGAAAATCATAACCGGGGAAGCTGTCCAGCTCAGAAAGCACAGTGTCGCAAATGCAAACGAATAGGCCACTATGAACGAGTATGCCTAGGACAGGCGGCTCGTTTCAACAGAGAAATCACGACGTCATCTATCCAAGGCGAAGTGGATGACGTTCAAGCGGACATTTTCCTGGGCGAAGTCACTAATCACACACATGAAGGACGATGGATGGTACAAATTGACATTAATGGCAGACCAGTTCTCTTCAAAATAGACACCGGGGCCGACGTGTGTGCTATACCGGAAACTTTGTATGCCACTGCTTTCCAAGACTTTCCGCTAAACAAACCTGATCGAAGACTATTTGGACCGGGCAAGAAAGCGTTAGACTGTAAAGGAGTAATAGCTGCCAAATTATCAAGCAAGAGCGTTACTATCCACGACAAAGTCTACGTAATAGAAGGATTACAAGTACCTCTACTAAGCCTGAAAGCAAGCGAAAGTCTTCGACAAATACAACGGATCAACGAAGTACGTTTGACAGAGTTATCAAGCCTGCGACCAATGCAAGACTATCCCAAACTATTCACTGGACTTGGTAGAGTCAAACTTCAACACAGGATCAAACTGAAACCAGGGGCAGAGCCGTATGCTGTTACCACTCCAAGACGAGTTGCCATTCCATTACTATCCCAAGTTGAAGACGAATTAAAGCGCATGGTCACACTGGGAGTCATTAGAAAAATCGAAGATGCCACGGAATGGTGCGCTCCTATGGTGGTAGTAAAGAAGGATACCGGAGAACTTCGGATTTGTGTTGATTTCACAAGACTCAACAAGCACATTCAGAGAGAGCTATACCAGATACCCGCGGTTGATCACACGTTGGGACGTCTAGCCGGAGCGAAAGTCTTCTCCAAACTCGACTGCAATTCGGGGTATTGGCAGGTACCCTTACACCCGGAATCAATACCTCTAACTACCTTCATAACTCCATTTGGACGATACTGTTGCAATTGCCTCCCATTTGGACTAACTTCAGCTTCCGAACATTATCAAAGCCAAATGGCATCATACATCGAAGGAATCGCCAACACCGTATGCCACCAGGACGACATCCTTGTCTGGGGAAAAGACGTCGCGGAGCATGACAAACATCTAAAGACCGTACTTGAAAGACTTGCCAAAAACGGAATTACACTCAACAAAAGGAAGTGCCGATTTGGAGTAAGCAGTATAAAATTCCTAGGCCATATCATAGAAGATACGGGTATTAGACCGGATGAGGACAAAGTTCGAGCAATCACGGAGATGAAACCGCCAAAGGATGTTTCAGAACTACGACGTCTACTTGGGATGATCAACTACCTGGGAAAGTTCGTTCCACGAATGGCCGAGAAACTACAACCGCTTAACAGCCTCTTAAGCACGAAGAATGCGTGGATCTGGGGACCTAGCCAAGATAAAGCGTTTGAATTTATCAAAACTAGGTTAACCAACAAACCAGTTCTGGGTATCTACGACCCCAAGAGACCGACAACAGTGTCTGCTGACGCATCAAGCTACGGAATTGGAGCGCTATTGCGACAAGAATTACCAGATGGAACTCAGAAAGTCATTGCCTTTGCGTCCAAGACCTTATCACCAACTGAAATGAGATACGCGCAAATCGAAAAAGAAGCCTACGCGCTAACCTGGGCGTGTAAACGTTTCGAAGATTTTATCACCGGTATAACTTTCACGTTGGAGACTGATCATCAGCCGCTGTTAGCCATATTACAGACAAAACAACTTGACGATCTGTCGCCGAGACTCCAGAGATTACGCCTACGAATGATGCGGTATTCCTACAAAGTCATCTACACGCCAGGAAAATCCTTAATCCCAGCGGACACACTCTCAAGAGCGCCATTGAACGAGATAGACGAAAATGATCTTCAAGAAGAGATTGCCGCTCACATACAATTGGTAATGAGCAACCTTCCAATCACGGATGCAAAGCTAGCAGAAATTCTTCGGCGACAAAATGAAGACGAGTCCTGTCAAACTTTGCGGAGATATCTTGATCACGAATGGCCAGACAAGAAGCGAGTTCCGGACAATCTCGGGGATTATTTCCCATTCCGGAATGAAATCACGATTCAGGACGGTTTTCTCATGAAAGGAAGCAGATTGATCATTCCAACAGCTATGCGTGAAGAAATGGTGAATCGAATCCATGACGGACATATGGGAATAGCCAAATGCCGCGAAAGAGCAAAGCAGTCTGTTTGGTGGCCAGGGATAGCCCGCAAGATCGAAGACAAAATCAAAAGCTGTGAGACGTGTCTCAAAGAATCCGTCAACCGGCACGAACCATTAATGCCATCAAGTCTGCCAGACCGTCCATGGCAGATCATCGCTATGGACATGTTGCATCATTCGGGAAAATACTACTTGGTCATAATCGACGGTTATTCGAAATATATCGAAGTTGCCCAAATGAAAGATCAAACCACGAAGACGGTAATTAATATCACGAAAGAAATTTTTTCAAGACACGGCATCCCAGAGATCATTCGCAGCGACAACGGCAGCAATCTATCAGCAACCCGAACTGTCGAATTTCAAGAATACGCGAAGAAGTCTGGTTTCACATCAATCACAAGTAGCCCAAGATACCCGCAGAGCAACGGGCTAGCCGAGTCAGCTGTGAAGATTGTGAAATCCCTTCTAAAGAAGTCGAAAGATGTATCAGAAGGACTTCTCGCATACAGAACAACACCAACGAGAAATGGCTTCAGTCCCGCTCAAATGTTGCTGGGCCGGCGTTTAAGAACGACACTTCCGACTATGTCTACCTCACTACTTCCGTCTATCCCGCCAGCAGCGATCATACGAGAGAGAGACCTATCCTTGAAGCAAGAACAAAAGCGCACTTACGATCGCCATCACGGAGTAAAGGAATTACCTGAACTACAACCGGGGGAAAGAGTATGGATAGTGGATATGAGGAGAGAAGGAGTAGTCCTTAGAAAAGCAGACCAGCCCAGATCTTACATCATCGGAACCTCCAAAGGGAATCTCCGACGAAATCGTTTCCATCTTGTATCCTTACCAGAAAGCAAGAAGCAACTATCCAGACAGGATTTGGCAGCATCTAACATTGGTCCAGAGGACATCATAAACGAAGAACCGCGAACTCAAAGTTCGAGCCAACCACGCAATGAAAGCCAAGCCGTTGATCCACTCCAAGAACAAGTCAACAATCCTGAAAATAACGAACAGACCACGTCCCAGTCCAGTTCCGGTGTCAACCGACGACAGCCAAGATTCGAAATAAGAGACTTTGGGACGATCACTCGAAGCGGAAGAACCTCAAAACCTGTCGTTAGATTCGATCAAATGTTGATATAAAAATTGTATAACTTAAGAGAAAAAGGGGATGTGTAATATCTACTCATGATATTAGTTATCTTGTAATATTGACTGTAGACGTTTATGTCTATTTCTTATCTATTGTGTCTCTCTCTATGACGTAGCTTCTAGATTGTATAAATAGTTCAGCCCTTATCAATACTAGGCAGTTCTAGTGACGACCTCGACTCATGTAACCCACATGTAAATAAATCATCTTTTAATCGTAATTAACCTTGTGTAGTTACTTAAGAACACGCAAACAGTCATGATAATTTCAATTAAGCCTTCTTGGATAACAGCTCAGAATGCAAAGTAATTGTTGCCGTTTTAAAGTATTACATTCATTTGAATTGGATTTTTTTCAAATATTAAGTTAAACATTTCTTGAGCGTCAAGCTCCACGACTTTTTGGTTTGATCAAATGTGATCAAGGTATTATTGCGTTTAAACCGTCATTCAGTTGGGCGATTGAAATATGTTACGTTTTACGTTGTGGTCAAGAAGATAGTAACATAGTTACTATTTTTGGAAAAGTGACTTTTATTAACCAAATTTGAAAAAGTGACTCCATATCAGTCCTGTAATCGTGAAAAACAATCGAAATGTGGGATTTAAACATATTTCTTCACGCCATCTCGTAAGGTGTTAGTAGGAGAGTACAACTATTCTAAATTAAAGTAACCATGACAGTAAGTAGTAAAACGCTTCGTGCCTCGCTCGGAAATAGTGGGATGAGTAGATTATTATCGAACTTGTATTAGTTTTTCGGATTTATCCCGCTTTTTTTACTGTTTTCTTTACTAGATGGTATTGTTAACGCAAAAAGGCATTGCCAAGTTTGTTCTCTTTGGTTTTTTTTTCCTAAATCATGATGTCCGATTTAGATGTCTAGGGACACTGCGTGGGTTTGGTTTGGGAAAAATAAATTCAAACTTTACTCGATTTAGTCCAGTTCACCTGTTGTGAAAATATTACAGTTATTTTTCCAGGGAATGGGGATGAGAGACAACTTTCCATTACGCCTCTGTATGGACAAAAGAAAGTTAACTTTCTATTGATGGTACCGCGCTCTTTTCATGTCTTTGTGTACCCTCGAACACAGTTCACGCCCCGTAGGTTTTACAATAGTTTAAAAATGAATGAAGGTTTTAAGCTTGACGTGCGTGTCCTAAAAATGAGAGTCAATATATGTTACTTGTTAACCTACTTCATTCCCGCTTAGTAAAAATGGTTCACTTTAACCCAAGTGCTGGTCAAATTACCTTGGTAGTTCCAGAGGTGTGACGAATCTCTGGTATTTTCCATGGAGTAATTTTGTTGGAGTGAAAGTTCCTTTAAAATTGCGTTAAATGTATCTATGTCTTCTTCAATATAGCCATAAGTTTATAAGATATGTTATATGATAAGTGTGACACTAGCTATGCTTCGTAATGCTAGAGACTTACAGCTCGAGCTAGTTCGAGAACGACGGAAGCGAGAATTGAAGTCCTACACTAGGTGGTTATTTGCAGGACTTCCATCTTCCTATTTAGTCTGCATTACTAAGCCTTTGACAACGCCTCACCAGAGAATCTATGACCTACGTCACTTCAAGACAAGCTCCAGTTTGTAACCAGTGATAAGCTTATGGTACATGTCTTATGAACTTATGGTAATAGCCTTATATTTTCGGTACAACCATGTTTAAGTTCAAAGACACTCGATGTCCTGGATACGCAAAGCCCGGTCGTTATCTCATTGGCCCTCAGTGACAAGATATACTTGTAAAAGATTTAAGGAAAATCGACCGGTAATCCTCCGTTACTTTACAGCGCGTACGACACCCTTCCGGGCTTTGATTTCGGGGTCAAGTGAACCAAGTTGAAGAACTTTGAAGTTGACCCCTAATGGTGGACCCTACCTTTTTAAAAATATACTAGTGTTTTTCGTTTGCCTTTTCTTTTGAGAGTTAGTGACAAGTGGTTGGATACTTGGCGGCAAGTTGCAGTTCTGTTCTCTACAAGTTGATCAAGTTTTGTGTTGACCTTAATGTTGTTCATTGGTTAATTACCACGGTAGATAGTTTTCACACGTGGAGGATTCATACTATTTACACCAGGAGGCCGGGCTACCTGGAGGACAGAAATCCGTCTACTTTTTGTCCTCCAGGTAGCCCGGTCTCCTGTTGTAAATAGTAGGAATCCTCCATGTGTGAAAACCATTTATATTCATACAATTACAAGGTTCATACAAAACTTGAAAACCGGGGAAACTCGGGGAAATGAATAGTTGACACAAACCCAGGGAAAGGTCAGGGAAATTTTGAATTTTTAGCGAAATTCAGGGAATTTTGTTCGGTTTGAGTAAGTTTGCCTTGAACGGGTTGCTTCAACTATAAGAAAACCACTTCTGTTGTTATTTCTCCTTATATGGGAAAAACCCTGAAAAACTCAGGGAAATATATGGGGAAAAAGGCGAAAAAAACTGGAAAACTAGGGGAAATATAAAACCTGGAGAACTCTGGAAAATACATGGGATAAAACTGGTAGAACTCGGGGAAATACATGGGAAAACCCTGGAAAACTCAATTATCCAACAAATTTATCATCTTAAAGTTACGGTATGTTGCAAATCCGTAATTTTTACAGCATTATTTCTTAAATTACTGACTTAAAGATCGGAACAAAAACTACTAAAAAACCAACGGAAACCAAATCGATGATATTGGAATGATGTAGTTAGTGTCCGGTCTCTTTTTTTGAGGCTAAAAAACAAGGATGTTTTGGCCACGAGGGGAGAGAACTTTTAAAAGGAAAAGTAGATAACATCTTTCGATTTTTTCTTATTTTTTTTTTCTCCTTTTAAACCTACTATAGACTTTTAGCTGAAAAAGATTATTTCTTTCTCTACGGATAGCTTTGATTCACCTTTCTTCATTTTTATTTATTTTTCATTCATATCGACTTTTTTTCTATATAAAGACATGTTTCATCCGATGAAAACATTTTCTTTTTCTGTGTTTGATTTTATAATGTGAAGAGCTTACAATGTTACAACTTTCTTAAAACTTTCAAAGCCCGGAACTTTTGAATTGCTCCGGTTCGATTAATGATATAGGCTATTTTCTGTTTTATACACCACATTTAACGACAACTTCAAGTTGGCCAAATTATTTAGTGTTTTGTAAATGGGACCGGCATCGAGGAAATGCCTAATAAGAAGTATTCATTCCTATTAGTTTTATGTATTCCTGGTATAAACTAACCCGAACTTATCAAAATATTTATGGGTTTTAATCAGGGTTGCCACAGGTCAGGGAATTTTTAAATTATTCAAAAACGTCAGGGAATTTCCAAATAGACCAAAAAGGTCAGGAAAAAGTCTGGAAGTTTCAAAATTGGCCAAAATATCTGCGGTTAAACGAAGTTGGTTATATTTAAAATATGACAATTGGGCTTAAAAATCTGGGATAATCGTATAAAATGTCAGGAAAAAGTCAGGGAATTTTTATCCCAAAATTTAACGACTAAATATCTCTAATAAGGGTTCATATTTCTGCAATTAAAAGTAATTTGAAGTACTAGGCTATACGTGTACATTTGAAGAAATATTACATTAGAAGAATTGGAATTTGATATTTCGGAATCAGTCCTCTTCTAGTTACTTACATATTTTCAACGTTTACCCGAAATTATGCCGCTTATTTACGCATTGAAATAATAAAAAAAAAACCAAAACAATGGTTTCAAAGAAGAAATTAATCGTCCCTCGAGCCATAAAGATGTTATATTACAATTCTAAAACACGAAATTTTCATTATACTCACTCCATCTGATAAGTAGATCACAATCTAAAATGTAAAATTGCCTTTATTATGTCTAAACTTTGTTGAATAGTTTAAGAAAAAAACCCTTATAAAAACAAGTAATTTCAATGGATGTGAACTTAAGAAAATTGCATAATCTTAAATCTCTCACCCCAAACATTTTGTTTATAGTATGTTAAACTAAAATAAATATATCAGCAAATGTAATTTCAATGATATTTTTCCTCAAAGGTCATCGTAAACAAGTTAAATTAATTAAATTAGCATTTCTTACATAATTTTAAGGGGTCACTCTACTGATAACTTGTAAACGGTAACCCGAACGGTGTAATGTCATGGTTATAGAACATTTTTGACTCAAAATTGGTTTCCAATAGAAACACCCCACTCTAGTTCAGTCTTACAACCCTTTTTGGTACCCATTGTAAAATAATTCACATAAAAGGTGAGCTACAATCCAAACAAGGCCTGGTTTCTAAAAATTCCGGGTATGGCGTTCATTGGGCGTATTGCCAATTCCCTATGGAAACATTGGATAAACATTAGACACATAGACGCATCAATTTCTTTGGAATCTCCCTTGAGGCGCCTTGGTACGAAGATTTTGTTTATATGTCAAACGAAAATCTGGTTATATATGTATGATGGGAAAGATTCAACCAGGGACCACCCTTGTTATAAGACCTCCCATCTCGACGTAACAATGCCTTTTTTCCAACTCGATCCACATACTATCAAGAAGTGATATCTAGTTTATTAGGGAGAAGGTATAAATTCGCCATGCACATTTCCAGCTTTATCTCCAGTCCAAACGTAGACGTGTCCGGAGTTAATCCCCGCCGCCTCTAAATTACAACCAGCATCTCATTGTTTCTTGAAAACTCACGTCAGCGCGACGACGCGAATGACGAAAATTACAGTCAAATTTTCCGACTGAGGAGAGGCGAAATATCCCGGCCTTCTTTAACGTCCCCCCTTGTATTTTGAAAGGGGGACTTGGACTATGGCGCGCGAATACTTAGGCATCTTATACCTTCACCCTAATATACTAGACATCACTTCTTGATACTATTGAGGATAAAATATATATAACCCCTTTATCAATGTCGTTGAAATGAAACTAAGGGCAATGGGAATATGTATATATATATATAGATGAAATGTATCAAACCTTCTGGAATTAAATGAAGATCATTTATTTCTTTTCTCTCTCTCTCTTTTATAGATCTTGAAACGGATAAACTTGTATTACAGACGATGAAAGGCTATCGTGAAATTATCTTGAGTGCTTTGAAAAGTCGTTTATGGATAATGAACAAAAGGGAAGACGGAGTCTGAGAAATTTGGTTGACGTGTAATCATAATAGCAGTTAGACAAGTAAGACTTCACTGTTTAATTTTTAAATATGGATTTAGAATGAAAAATATTAGGGTTTGTTTGGAAATCGTTGGGTTTATATAACGCGCATCTTAACAATATTCGATTAAAATGGTTACTAATCACTATTTAATTTTATTTCGAAAAGTTTTCACGAAATTTAACAAAATTTGTCATAATTTGGCACCGTTCCATAAAATTGAACAAAATATCACGTCATTTGGCAACGTGCCTCAAAATGGAATTAAATTTCACACTTTTTTGGCAACGTGCCATAATCTTTAAAAAAAAATTCACGCGTTTTCTCAAAGCGCCATGATAAAATTGAACAAAATTTCGCATATATTGGCACCGTTCCATAAAATTCAACCAAATTTCACGTCGTTTGGCAACATGCCACAAAATTGAATTGAATTTCACACTATTTGGCAACGTGCCATAATATTGAACAAAATTTCACGTAATTTCTCAAAGAAACATGATAAAATTGAACAGAATTTCACGTGATTTTTCAAAGTTTTTTACAATCTAATTTTTCTACAAATAAATGTGGGGGATTTGGTGAAGGAAAATGACTTTAAATAGTCAGGAAAAAGGCAGAAGTAAAATTTGAAATGTCTGAAAAATCGTTGTAACCCTGCTTTTAAAAATAAAGGAAAAGACCCAAGTTCTTTTAATAAAGTGTAAGAGGGCGTATAGTCAGTTGGGGGTATGCTTCGCTTCCTTTTATATATTCCTCCATTAGTCAAGACTCTAAAAGTTAAGTGAAGCTTAGATCTCCAAAGGGAATCCCATATACCAGGCATCCAAGGATTATACTAAAGGGGAAATGAGAATTGCCCAAACGTTTTTGCTTGTGCCCTGATAATAGCTCCCTTTTTATCTTGAAGGGAAATTCTTATTATCATTGCATAATCATTATCGACTCATTTTGATGGGAATGCGATGAACCCTTTCTTCCTCCGCACATGGCACGTGTGTTATCCGGAATATAAGGAATACCAAGAACACATATAAGGCCCAAGAACGTATGAATAGCCTTCTTAGTTAATAATTTTGCATGGGTTGATCATAAGTTTATAAGATGTGTTACATGATAAGCATGACACTACCTATACTTCAAAATGCTAGTGACTCACAGCTCGAGCTAGTTCGAGAACGACAAGCGAGAATTGATTGGCTACACTCGCTGGTTAATTTTGCAGGACTTCGATCTTCCCATTTAGTCTGTACTAAGCCTTTGACAGCGCCTCACCAGGCGTCGCTTTACCTCGAATCTATGACCTACATCCCTCACTTCATGACAAGCTCCAGTTTGTAACCAGTGGCAAACTTATGGAACATATCATATGAACTTATGGTTGATTCATAGTGGTGTTAGAAACTTCAAAGTTTTGCATAGACGCCGTTACCCAATTCAGTCTTTGAATTAAGGTTCTCGGGTTTTATATGGGTTCTTGGTTATACCCATAATGGGATCAGGGCGCCCTCTTCTTTTCGTAATTCCTCGTCTATAAGATGAGATTCTTGACTAAAAGATGCTTCGTTGTCTTCGAGAAAATAACATATATATCATTTAGTTTAATAAGACATTGCATTTACTGGGATTAGTATTAAGATTACCATATAGGTGAAATTGTAATTTTGGACATTTTTTGACTCTGTTTTCAGTTTATTTTGAGAATTTTAAGATATAATCCGCTTTAAATGGCAATAATGTGGCCTATTATCCTTTAATTCGTAAATTTATACTATAAAAACCGATATTTTTGATACCAGGCTTGCCACAAGTTGGGGAAAGCTTTGATAATATTGGTACTAAAATTATATATTAGGCACGTTGTAAATTGGAAATTTATCAAAGAATTAGTGAAAAATCTGGAGAAATTTCTTATCAACCAGCCAGATCATGATTCGCATTTACCGATGAAATCTAGTGAAATCTCACCTATTATTTTCTTAATATTTTTCAGATACTAAACGTGGTAGCTCTCGGCATGTATGCACCCATCAAAACGTCGATGTTGCGAAAAAACCTATCTAAAATTCGATACTGTATGTATGGAATGGAATATGTGATTTCCGGAGGGAACTTGAGAAAGAGAGGAGTTTGGGGTGAAGTTATTCCGATGTAAATATTGTCGTGAAGGGCTGGCAAAAAGCCCGTGTCGATGCAGCAAGCAAGTACTATCGAATCACGAAAATCAAATCCCTTCAGAGAGACTGTGGGCCCGGCCACCACTCGCTATATGTACACCTCTTCAGTAGAGTGCATTCCACTGTGTACAAAGGAAATCTTGAATATCGAATCGATTCTTGCTTGTCCTACGTCCTCTCGCCCCCAACGGACATGGACAGAGACAGTGCAGTACAGGGGAAAGACCCCAAAACAAGAAATGAACCCGGTGCATACGACTCGAAAACAAACCTTTTTCGCCTGACGTGAACTCTGAATCAGAATAGTATACTGGTAGTAAAAGTTGTAAGAAGGAACCAACCAGTGCCACAAGTAGCTAACCTAACGCGCGTTCATCATGGGTTGGTAGATGACGTGGTTCAACACCCTATTTCAGAAGAGATTAACGATGGCCATCCAGGCTCACTTACTTGTCGTTGTAAAGTTGCCCTTAATTACGTGTCAACTTTGACGCTCTGCCACAATAGGAGAGCACCTTTACTCCATTGAAGAGACAACTTTTCTTAACCATCTCATTAGTACCCTGTACTTGCCTTCGCACACTCGTATCTTAACTTAGGGAATGCATGAATCCTTGGAATAATGTAGAGTATATGGGGATCGCGGCGTCGTATCGTCGTACGAAGCCTGCTGAAGCAGGATGGCTATATGGATGAAAGAAAACTCTTGGCCGGCGTCTCGAGAATTCTTTCTTTGAGAAAAGGGAGGTGGATGGCAGAAGAAGAAGAAGGAGCAACGAGAGGGGGGAGGCAACTTTTCTTTCGGCGCTTAAAGCTAGAAGATCCTGGAGGGGAAGAAAACCCCACCACCAATGCACCGCGATGGCTTGCCATCCTTGCCAGAAGCTTTACAGGGTGGTAAAGTTGGGGGTGAGACTCTTTGAGAAGAGAGAGAGAGAGAGAGAGAGAGAGAGAGAGAGAGAGAGAGAGAGAGAGAGAGAGAGAGAGAGAGAGGAAACAGTCGAGAGAGACTGAGAGATTGTCCCGGCACTGAGCCATAGACACGCTCGCGCGCGGTGCACTGCACGCAAACTTTTCAGCTAGTCAGTCTTTGCTGCTCCTCGAGTCAGTCCGAGACGCGCCTTACGCGAGTGTGGACTGGTGAACCCAGCACCGTTTTAACCTCCCAAAGACACACGCGATATAATGTACTCCATTCCTTGAAATTACCCGGATTTAACCTCCTTCAAGAAGAAGATGGGTCCGAGAATGGTCAGACCCACCACCACGGTGGTTCATTGTTTTTTCGCGTTACTGTGCGTCGTCGTCTTCGTCGGTTTTAGTCAAGGTCAAGACCCCTATTTGGACGTTAATAACGTGGTAGACGCCCCTCTTTACGGGCCGGTCACTCGGCAGAGGACTTTTACAAGGTGTTACGATAAACAGGGTATCCCTCAACGGTGTATCCCTGAGTTTGTCAACGCGGCCTATAATGTCCGCGTGGAGGCCACGAATACTTGCGGGACAACGCGGGGCGCCATTGAGTTTTGCACCCAAACGGGAGCGACGGAGGCCAGGAAGTCTTGCGAGTTTTGCGATGCCACCGTACCCCAGTTGGCCCACCCTCCAGAATATTTGACTGACTTTAACAACAACGACAATCAAACGTGGTGGCAAAGCGAAACCATGAACGAGGGGATTCAATACCCTAATAGGGTCAACTTGACTTTGAGATTGGGTGAGTCTAACCTTTTTGTTTCTGGTGGTGGTGGTCATTTTTGGTGGGTGCTGTATACTTGATGTGAAAACAACATTTAGATTAGTTTGAAATGAAGTCTTAAATTCGCTTTTGGGTATACTTTTGCCCTTGAGTTCGACTTAATAGAATTGAAATGGGAATGCAGGTTTGACCTTTTCTTCTCTTACTCGTGCAGCGATAACGCTATAGTTTCAACAGTTTAAGAACCAGGCTAACTCAATACGTGACTATATACTGATGAAACAAACTATTACTCTGCAAATATACCAATAAAATTAACTATTACTCTGCAAATATACCGATAAAATTAACTATTACTCTGCAAATATACCAATAAAATTAACTATTACTCTGCAAATATACCGATAAAATTAACTATTACTCTGCAAATATACTGGTAAAATTAACTATTACTCTGCAAATATACCGGTAAAATTAACTAATATTCTGCAAATATACTGGTAAAATTAACTATTATTCTGCAAATATACCGGTAAAATTAACTATTTCTCTGCAAATATATTGATAAAATTAACTATTACTCTGCAAATATACTGATAAAATTAACAATTACTCTGCAAATACACTGTTGAGTCGATCGTCTATCTGCTTACATTCTGATTTAAATTAACTTTCGAAACATTTCGAAACTTATCCAGGCATGATTATAACTCGAAATTGTCCTCAAAGGGTCACTAGTTTTGGACCTATTAAAAATATAATATGTATATCTTGACCTTTGCCCTCCCTCAGGGTCATGATAACACTTCAAATTTTATGAATATTGACAAATTCAGATTTCAAAGAATATTCTATAACTAAAATAATCAAAGTATATTTTGAAACCATATTTATTACGTCCACTTTCCTACCTTAAATACACTCCAAAATATATTAAAACTCATTCTTAAGTCTTGAACTTAAGGGCCGCAAAATATTAATCTAATTTCACTAAGCTTTCATAAAAAAAATAAAACCTTCGGAAGTAAGGCAGGGGGGATGAAGATTAAAATTCCTTAAGTTGACCCTTATGACCCCAAGGGTCCCCTAGACTGTAAAATTGGGGAAACTAACTTGGAACAGACGAACGAACCACACCACCCCCTAAAACTAAAGTATACGTACATACGTCTCCTTGTTAAAATTCCTACGCACTGCCTTCTGGGTAAGCTCCGTTAAAAAACTACACCCGTCTTTAAATCAACTTGATAACAGGGGCCGATAGTAAATTTTCCCACCCTCTGATCGTATATATATATATTTATATATATAATAATTCAGAACAAATACGTAGCAAGTCTTGACCTTACATCGCAAATTAGTTACTGTAATTTTGCTATCGTGTATGACCCCCCTCTATGGCTCATTGCTAAAACAATTTTTTTTTTCTTTAGAAGTTTGTTTATGAAAGGAAATTGCCTTTAGGGGGTCTATAGTAATTTTGTTCAAGCTGAGATGATAATTCGAATTGAAGGCAGGGTGTATGGGTTTTAATGAAGATTTTAGGGTATGTGTGTAGGGTTTTTTTTGGGGCTTTGGATTTGTTACAAGCTGAGCCTGAGAAATATTGATTGTATCTGTATATAAGTTAGTAGGACCCTTGTTGAATATTTTTTTACTTCAAACATATTATTAAGTTGGCATATATAGCGTTAGAAGTATATTTAACGTGATAATTATAAGTAGTATATAATAAGTATAATGGGATTGGTATGTTGTTTTAACCTTACATTCCACAGTAGTCTAATTCACACGGTGTTCTTAAATATATTTGTTTTTAAAGTTTTATAACGCCCTGGTTCTATTGGCTAACACACGTATAGATGTAAGGTTACGTAATCGCACTGTTTCTTCTTTCATCTATTGAAAGTTTGTATAATGCTAAAGAAGTGATATCTAGTTTATTAGGGAGAAGGTTTATATCCGCAATATTTCTTGACTTTATCTCCAGTCCAAACGTATTTCCGGAGTTAATCCCCTCCTCTAAATTACAATCAGCATCTCATTGGTTCTTGAAAACTCACGTCAGCGCGACGCGAATGACGAAAATTACGTTTTTTCCGACTGAAGAGAGGCGAAATAGCCCGGTCTCCTTTTACGTCCCCCCTTGTATTTTGAAAAGGGGACAGGGACTATGGCACGTGAATACTTAGGCATCTTATATCTTCTCCCTAATAAACTGGATATCGCTTCTTGATAATATACAGGGTGTTTCTGATAAGTCTGGAATTATAAATTAAGGGTGATGTTCTTTGGGGGCGCGATTTTGAGACGAAAATGTAACTTCTATCTCCATTTTGCCACAAGGGACACTGTTTTCGAGTTATGATTTGAGTGTTTTAGGGATGACCCCTTAATTAATTAAATTAGAAATCATTGTCTTAATCAGTTTCTTAATTAAATTTAAGGGGTCATCCTTAAAATACTAATCCAATTTTAATTTGAAGACAGTGTCCCTTGTGGCAAAATGGAGAT
Source organism: Phalangium opilio (assembly GCF_054372755.1). Taxonomy (NCBI): domain Eukaryota; kingdom Metazoa; phylum Arthropoda; class Arachnida; order Opiliones; family Phalangiidae; genus Phalangium; species Phalangium opilio. The sequence goes on along the minus strand of NW_028324158.1, from coordinate 8,090,945 downwards.
AGAAGTTACATTTTCGACTCAAAATCGATTACCAAAGAATGTATACAACTTGTTACAAGTTGTAAATTTTTCATTCTTGAATCAAGATTTCAAAAATTGGTCAAACTTTTTGCTATTTCTTTTCGTGTAGCCCGCGGGTTAAAAATGGTACGTGTTTTGTATTAGGGCTTGAATTTAGCGGCAAATAGAAAGTTAAACTTAATGTCTATCTTGGCCTTGGGAGAGAGAACAAGTAAAAGGGAGAGAAAGAGTACAGTGTTAGAGATAGATCTGATGTCATTCTTATTAAGTACGGTTTTTGAACCCCAACTTTTCATTCTGTTGTAGTATACTGTATATCGCGCAAGAACAGTTAAGAGCTAGAAGGAATTTGCGAGTAAAAAGTTTTAATTCATTGTTTGTTTCTAAGGGAATTGTCCCTGCATGGACTAGCTCTGGAGGCAATGTTACAGTGACAGGGTGGTCTGGCTAACTTGAATTAGGGCTTATAATAAAATTTTGAACGGTTTGAGGTATTATGTGCAGTGAAGTTGAGGTTTGGATCAAGTATTTTGAAATATATACAATTAATTTAAAATGGTGTAATTATTAGGGAATTTGAAATCGGGTTCATTTATCAGGGAATTTGAAAAGCGGGTACATTTATCGGGAAATTTGAAAACTGGTCCATTTATCGGGAAATTTGAAAATTAGTTCATTTATCAGGAAATTGGAAAAGTGGTACACATAATACAAAATTTGAAAACGAATTCATAAATCAGGTAATTTGATAAGTGGTACTATTATTATTAAATTTGTAAACTAATTTATAAAAAACTGGTACTTAAGTCAATTGAAACATTTAAAACACATCAAAAAGTTTAAAATCAATCCACAAATAATTTGATGGTAGTCTTGGTAGATAAATAAACATAGATTATTTGAGAAGAGGTTTGTAAAAATTGGAAAAATTTTAAGTTCCTATTTAGTAGATTAAAATATTTGATATCAACATGATCAGGGAATTGAAACTTTGTTCGGAGACTAGGGAAATTGTTTAGGGAATTCGAGCTGTGTATAAGCGACTTTTATGTAAATCAATATCACTAGGCGTATATATAACCACTTTACGAAATTAATTCAATTAAACGTTGGGCAATAATGTTCATCGCTTAAAAGTTGTGTAAATTTTAAATTTCCGAAATGCGAAGCCTTCATAACATAATTAAGGATTATATCAAAATACCAGCTTCAATTGTGAATTCAAATGTCGTGTACATACAGTACATATACAGGGTGTTTCTGATAAGTCTTAAATAAATAATAGATTTTGGTGTTTTGGTCAAGCTGAGTGGTAAGAGTGTCAGAGAACATGGGCTCTACAATATGGAGATAAGGGCTTCCAAACATTGCTTCAAGATGCTTTGATGAAACTTCACACTCAGTTAGACCCAGAAGTGATATCTAATTTATTAGGGAGAAGGTATAAATTCGCCATATTTCTAGCTTTATCTCCAGTCCAAACGTAGACGTGTCCGGAGTTAATCCCCGCCTCTAAATTACAATTACACGCAGCATCTCATCGGTTCTTTAAAACTCACCTCAGGGCGACGCGAATGACGAAAATTACGTATTTTCCGTCTGAGGAGAGTGTAGCGAAATAGCCCGGCCTCCTTTTACGTCCCCCCTTGTATTTTGAAAGGGGGATGAGACTATGGCGCGCGAATACTTAGGCATCTTATACCTTCTCCCTAATAAACTAGATATCACTTCTTGGTTTGAAGACCCTTAGAACACAGACCCTTTAATTTTTGGCAGACTTATCAGAAACACCCTGTACATATAGGGATGTTAACGCAATGCTATAATGTTATATATTCAAGCTGATGCCATGCATTTTCGCACATTATTATACGTAAGGGAAATGGATAAGCCCCTTAATGTAGCCTGTATTGATTTTTCAAAGCCAATTTATCGTTAATTTAACGATTCGTTACACTATCTCTTTCCGAAGCATTCCCAAATGACTTGTGAGGCATGCACCATTTCGTTTTGCCGGAACCAAAATTCAATTAAACTAATGAATTAAAATGGCTTTAATTAAAACGCCTTGAATAATTAAAATAGTCAAATATATTCTTCGATTGCGATTAAAGAAAGTGTAATTTAAGTTCGATGAAGTGTTAGTGATCTAAATCGTTCAGACATTTTATCTCTTAGAACGAAACGATTCCTGTTAATTCAAAGTTTATAGTGGCTAATTCTTTAAGAAGGTATAATTTGCGTAACATTTTAACAGTGCATCAAATTAAACAGATTTTATTAGATTTCTCCAGAGAATGTTAAGTGATTTGATTTTCTCGTTAGTTTTTCCTTATATTTTATGATGTTTTACTTGTATTTCTTGATATTTTCCTTGTATTCATGATATATACCTTAGATTCCATGAGATTCCTTTAGATTTCATGAGATTATTTTAGATTTCATGTGATTTATTTATTTATTTATTTAGATTTCACTAGATTATTTTACATTTCATGAGATTCCTTTAGATTTCAAGAGATTCCTTTATATTTCGCGAGATTCTTTTAGATTTCACGAGATTCTTTTATATTTCGCGAGATTCTTTTATATTTCGCGAGATTCTTTTATATTTCGCGAGATTCTTTTAGATTTCAAAAGATTCCTTATATCTCACGAGATTCCTTTAGATTTCAAAAGATTCCTTTATATTTCACGAGATTCCTTGAGATTTCACGAGATTACTTTATCTTTCACGAGATTCTTCTAGATTTCATGAGATTCCTTTATATTCCAAGAGATTTCTATATATTTCACGAGATTCTATTAGATTTCAAGAGATTCCTATATATTTCAAGAGATTCCTTTAGATTTCACGAGATTCTTCTAGATTTCATGAGATTCCTTTATATTCCAAGAGATTTCTATATATTTCACGAGATTCTCTTAGATTTCAAGAGATTCCTATATATTTCACGAGATTCCTTTAGATTTCGCGAGATTCTTCTAGATTTCATGAGATTCCTTTAGATTTCACGAGATATCCACAAATTTCATGAGATTTCTTTAGCTTTCACGAGATATCCACAAATTTCATGAGATTCCTTTAGATTTCACGAGCTCTCCACAAATTTCATGAGATTCCTTTATATTTCACGAGATTCCTGAAAATTTCGCTATGAATTACTTTCACTTGTTATTTTGCACACCGAATTTCACTTATTACCCTTCGACGACAAGAATTAATTTGAGAATAGATTCTTTGAAATTATGCAATTAACAACACGTACTTGTCAATAACAATACCACCTTTATTGACTTCAAATTAATTTATTGAATGCTGCACTTAACGAGGTTTAATTATTCCAATTTCACTGCTTCTTTTAAAGACGGGGTTTTATTAAATAAAGGCTGGCATTTGAACAAATGCACTAATTAATTGTGAGGTGAAGAAATGGGTAAGGTTTTCAAAACCCCATATATAGACAATGGTCGCTTATCTGGACATTTGTAGGTTAATACTTCTATGAAAGTAGTTTTAAAAGACATCCTAACTTCTTATCTAAGGTCTTACTTCCCATGCAGAGTTCTTAGTTTTATTCCGTTCCTTGTTAAGCTCTAGACGAATAGTGACGGGAAAATCTTCTTTGTTAGTAGTGGTGCATGTATGCAACTTTGCGCCGCGACTTTCCCAAAGTCTTAAAGCTTAAAATGCCCGCAGAACTAGGCTATATATGGAGCCAAGCTCTTTTTATTTTTCAAAGCTTGCTATAGTCCCTATTATTCCAGTCTTTCGCGGGTAAACACTTTAACTGAAGTTCGTTAGATGATGTAACTGAATTGAACTGAGGAAAATATGATGCCCAAAGATTCAAAATTTTAATCGTCGATTTATACCTCCACTAGCTATAAGATATGGCAGTGTATATCAAAACTTTTGGGACAATCTTCAATCAAAAGTTTATAAGATATGTTCCTTCCATAAGTATGACTATAACTGTACTTCGTAATGCTAGGGACTTACAGCTCGAGCTAGTTCGAGAACGACGGAAGCAAGAATTGAAGACTACACTCGGTGGTTAATTTTGCAGTCCATCTTAGCATTTAGTCTGTACTATATCATTTGACAGCGCCTGACCAGGCGTCGCTTTACCACGAATCTATGACCTACCTCAATCACTTCATGACAAGCTCCAATTTGTAACCAGTGACAAACTTATGGAACATATGTTACGAACGTATGATATTACAACACAATAGAACTGAATAGAGAATATATCACGTTTCACCTACGTCACTTCATGAAAGCTCTCAGTAACCAGTGACAAACTTACGGAACATATCTTATGAACTGATGCCCCTATATATAAGTCCAAGAAGGGATATCTAGTTTGCTAGGAGGAAGGTATGAGATGCCTAAGTATTTGCGCGCCAAAGTCCCAGTCCCCCTTTCAAAATAAAAGGGGGGGGGCGTAAAAGGAGGCCGGGCTATTTCGCCTCACCTCAGTCGGAAAATAGGTCATTTTCGTCATTCGCGTCGCTCTGACGCTAGTTTTCAAGAACCAATGAGATGCTGGATGTAATTTAGAGGCGGGGATTAACTCAGGACCTACGTTTAGACTGGAAATAAGGCTGGAAATGTGGCGAATTTATACCTTCTCCCTAGTAAACTTGATATCACTTCTTGATAAGACTTTAGGATAATCTCCTATATATAAGATTTGTATCACAATCTCCAGTCCCTTTAGCATATCCATAACTTCAAGCTCTCGATTTGTTCTATGACGTTGTATGCCCCTTTGAATATGAAGACGTACTAACTTATGTTACATCAAAGTTACGTCCTTCCAGTGGCATTTTCAAAAAGGACGACCTAGCTGCACTGTTACAGAAGCTGCTTTGCAACCGCCGGGACCCTAATTGGCGTCAGAAAATACGAATTTATTTCTCTAGAAAAATTCTTATCTTGACATATTTGGTGTTGTGCCGTAAAGGCGCTCGTTTTACCCCTGCAGACATTTTCACTTCTTTTCAATAGGAGCTGTTGATAGATTATTTTATACGTCCCTTCAGCTTAGACTGTATAGTTGGTAGCTCGCTTATTCAGACTAGTTTTAAAAGTTTGTTCCATTTCGTTGCTTTTGCGGTTTTTCTGGAAAAATCCCCTTATATCTAGCCAGACTAGGACAGGAATCTAATTAGGGACATTTTATATTCTCTTTCTTTCTTTCTCTCTACCCTCAAAGTGACAATTGGGAAGAAGGCTTTTAACTTTTGATATTTATCTTACTTGACGTGTCTTTATTTCTGTATTATTTGAAATGACGGTTTAGTAGTTTGAATGCGACGGTGATTTTTCACTGATTTATACGGTTATGTGATGATATAACCAAACAGTGGTGTTTCTGCAGGGTTCATACAAACCTGGAAAACTAAGGGAAATAAATAGTTGACAAGAGATTCAGGGAAAACTCAGGGAAATAAATATAGTTGACAAAGGATTCAGGGAAAACTCAGGGAAATAAATAGTTGACGAAGGATTCAGGGAAAACTCAGGGAAATAAATAGTTGACAAAGGATTTAGGGAAAACTCAGGGAAATAAATGGTTGACAAAAGATTCAGGGAAAACTCAGGGAAATTTAGAATTTTTAGTAAAATTCCTCCCACTGTTTTGGAAAGGTGATCGATATAGATTTTGCTTGCATCTTCTCTTTGAAAAATATGGGAAACTCCAAAATATACCAAGTTCTTGTTAAGTCATCAATTTAAGTTTGAAAGTTTGTTCAGCATCATTAATTCGAAAATTGTAATAGGTACTACCGTATATTACAAGAGCGTAGATCGAAAATACATGATAAATAGGTGAAACAGTACATTAACCTTTGAATCAATTATTTCCTTTGAAAGGAGATAAAAATGGGAGAAAAGAAATATGGAAAGTTATGCCTCCATGATCACTTATTTACGGCCGTCAAAAAAATATAGGTTTTTTTTTTTTGGTTTCTTATACGCCCCATTCTACATATATTCAGTATTTTCACCAAGAATTCCCCAAATATATATATTTTAGCGTACTGTTATAAGCATATAGTTTTCTTGTTCACTCCTTTCTTTTTTTTTCAACTTAGCCCCCATTGTTTCGCCATTTTTTCGCTTCATTGCCGGCAAATTCTTTCTTCCTTTTTAAAGGGAAGGTGAAGTTGGTGAATAAAAAACGAAACACAATATTGTGCATGGGTTCGAATTTCATCGGGAATGCATACAGTTCATAGGAATATTTGTGCCTCCTAGGTTAACTTCTATGCGGGTTTTGTGGGCCGGGCTTGAGAGCTATCCGTCATCACGCGTCATTATTCTGACGTCTTTCTAACTGTGATTTCATTGCGTGATAGCAACTCGAGATCAATGTGCAATGCGTAGTAAGATAGATTATTCGCAAGGCTAAACTCGTCATACATAATGATAACTCTAGCTCTTCCCATAAAATCGGCCTAGATACGTTGAAAAAAAATGGCAGTACGCAATGATTCCTGTTAGTTCTATGTATTCCTGGTGCCATACTTTCAAATGTACAGGCATCATTACCGAACATTTCACACTCACTTTAACCCTTTTCACCTCTCTCCACTCGGATCCATTTATGAAATATTGCCTATTAATTTTGGCATTCTTTGGTACCTACGCCGCCGCCGCCGATGGTTCCAGCCGAGGGGCTATTCACTCAGCGTACTGAAAAGGTATTACGTTTTACCTTGGAAAAGGAAAGTTTGATATATTCTAAATGGCAAACACGAGAGGGCCCTTTTCCATGCATGGTCGTATAATTTACCCATAATAACCCGGTTTTGGTGCCATCTGGTTACAGCAACAAGAACTAAACTGTTATTTACACGTGACCTAGCTAGTAAAATCTATTTTCACCGAGAGATGGCAGCACTCAATGATTCTCTATAGGGAAACAGCAAAAAGGCTGGGCTTGAAGAAGGCCAAACCCTTTTACATGAACATGTTGGACGATTTTATTAAGTGGAAGGCTAGTTGGGGAATAAACCTGATTGGGCAAGAGGGGGTATGACGTTAGGTAGGAGGTGTTTCCTCCTCAAGTATTGTACTCCAAATTCAGACTTTCTACCCCCTCGGTTCAATCCTTTTCGCGCCCGAATTTATTTTCCTTATAGGCCTAGAAACAGTTTTATTTTTCGTACGTTCCAGCCATAACTTAACGTAACGGGAATATTCATAAGTCGCAAAGGCTTAGATCATTTTTGTGGCGGCTTGCGTTAGAGAGCTATAGCGTTATTACCTAACTATACCTTGTTATTACAACCCCTTCGTATCGTTCCCTTCTTTTGGCCAAGGCCTAAATGGTTTTATCTCAGCCCCATTGAAATGTAATTGCCATATACTGTATATACCATGGCACGAAAGGGTTAAACGTTATGCCCCGTACGTGTAGAGCTGCTATATAGCTATTTGGATAAAAGTTAGGAGAGAAAATTGGCTTTCATTCTTTGGTCCTTTGGGATAGGCGCCTGAAAGCCCTTATTTTTATATTATATAATACGTAATGCGTTTCAAATTGGTGGGCTATTCCCGAATAGCTACTATAGTACACCTCAAATTTGCTTGAAATAGCTATAGCTATAGCCACTGTTTAGTAATGGAAATTATCTAGAGTGCAAAGTGCTTTTGGTTGGTATAAAGTAATGGTTCTTGATCAGAACTCAATTTTATGTAGACCTATAATGCAATATACAAAATTTATAGGTGAACTTTAAGAGCTCTTAGTTTAGTTATGCTATGGGCAACTCATTTATTAAAGTTTTAAATGGGGCCAGACTTAAAAGTTAAATGTTCTTGAAATATATTATCTAAAATTAGTAAAAAAAAAAATACAAAATTACTGAGTTAATTAAGTTATAGACGTTCTGGATTTTTTTCGTTAACGCTTATTCTTCGATCTAGTATACTTGAGGTCAAAGGTCACCCATACAATTGTATAATGCGAAATTGAACTGTTCTTTTTCATTGGTTTTCGTAATTTTAACGTAATAAGAAACAAAATGCTCATAAACCTATTTTAAAAATTTGTAAACATTACTGCGTGGCATGGATGGCATTATAAGACATGATCACGTGTTTGTTTCACTTAATGCAACATGGAAAACAAGGAAATTGAATTAAAAACATTAAACTTAGAAAGTTCCCGGAAGCGCCTACATTGGTTACTTTCCAGGAATACTTGTAGATTCTCAGATTTCTATTTTAAAAACACGTACGAATATGAATTGGATGTTATACAATCAAGCGTTACTAGCAATAGAAATAAATGTAAAAGGTTATGTTAGGAGGGAAGTTGGTTTTAATCGACAACGGATGTCGAGTTATATTTTCAATGAATCGTGGATGGGTGAAGGTGAGGGACAAGTCACTTAATTGTTTGTTAATATCGTGTGCAAGTGATTTCACTTTTTTAGAAGTTAATTTTCACAAGATTTCATCTCGAATTTAATTTGAAGAAAGGGTTATTACCGCACGATTTACTGTGATGTTTTCTCCACCAACTGATTTCCCTACATGAAATTTCACTAGATTTCTTATGATTTCGTGAAGATTCAAACGAATTCCTTGAAATGCCATGAAATTTCACACGATTTCCTAAAATGTTTCTTTATGGTCTTTATCATTTGTTGTAATTTTTGTTCCTTACTTCTCGTTAGTTCCCTAAATTTCACCATATATCTTAAATTATATAAATATTATACTAACTTCACTGAATTCTCAAAACATATTTCAAATTTCACAATGTACCACTATTATTTATTCCATTTAAGAATATTTGTACCTGGGTGACTTACCCCTCGCCTAGAAGGTTATAGTAACGCGCGGATGGTCTTATCTAATCTTCTTTTATAAACAAGGCACGACAATATATTTCTTTTATAACATCCCCAACTACCGGTAGTAAATGCACGAGCTAGAGGGAAAAGAGATTAAAACACGCGAGGCGAGCGGATGAAATCAAAATCCTGTATCAACAGACATTTTATAAGCCGAAAAATAAGGCCTAAATTACAGAGTAAAGCCAAAACAAAGGCTTAAGTTTATTTTTGGCCTATTTGTATCGTCACCGTAAATTATAATTAATGAGAGAAATTTATTTCAAATTAATTTATTAATGCTCTAATTAACTATTTAGACACAAGGGCCCTCCCCTTGCAAGGAGATAATTTTGTTTCTGCCTTTTGTCTGCATCCATTTTAAAGGAAAATAACATTCTAGAATTTTTATTTCTTTTTTAATCGAAAGAGCGTATAAAATAATGAATATTTCAAATTGGAATTACGTATTTATCTACATTATTGAAGAAGATACGAGCAATTACAGGAGCCTACGCGTTAAGCCTTTGCGAACCGGATGACAAAGGCCTAAAGCGTAGGCATCTGTAATTCCTCATATTCCAATATTGTAGATAAATACGTAATTCCAATTTGAAATATTCATTATTTTATATAATCTAACGATTTAAAGAGAAAAAAAGAAATTCTAGTCTAGGTTTTCCTTTAAGTAGAGAGACACAGAGAGGTTCTTTTAATTTTCAATTAATATCTTGGGAATTTTGGGTAAATCCCATTTATTTCATTTTAACGCTCTTTACTTTTGCTAATTGAGATCCCATTTCGAATTAAAAACGACCCCATGCATGTCCTTTCTAATCTAATAGCGGGGTCCTTTCTCCGGCCCGAATTTTGTCGAGTCTGCTATAGCTTCAAGAGTATCGAATATTTAAATTTATTCCCGTAATAAGTGGACATTTGAACTGATTACAATGATATCGACCAAGGACGGCGTATTTTAATTTTTCAATTATCACAGAAGGAGGAAGAATTCTAATTTTATGTTGTTTAAATCCTTAAAAACTTGTTAATCGAAGTGTATTTCAATATCAATATCAGTTTTTGGAGAAAATAACTGGAGAAGATTTGAATTCCAGTAATATATTTTGTTTTGGTATTGAGTTTGGTCCATGATATAAATATATCTGGAGTATCCCTAATTATAAAATTCATTAAACTCTCAGATTGGACTCCTCACCCAATCTGGAGTATCCCTAATTATAAAATGAATCAAAAGCTCTCAGATTGGACTCCTCGCCCAAACTGGAGTATCCCTAATTATAAAATTAATTAATTTCTCAGATTGGACTCCTCACCCAATCTAGAGTATTCCGGCCTAATTATAAAATTAATTAAACTCTCAGATTGGTCTCCTCACCCAACATGGAGTATCCCTGAGTATTCGCGCGCGCCATAGTCCCAGTCCCCCTTTCAAAATACAAGAGGGGCGGGGGACGTAAAAGGAGGCCGGGCTATTTCGCCTCTCCTCAGTTGGAAAATACGTAACTTTCGTCATTCACGTCGCGCTGACGTGAGTTTACAAGAACCAATGAGATGCTGGTTGTAATTTAGAGGCGGAGATTAACTCCGGACCCACGTTTGGACTGGAGATAAAGGCTAAAGCTAGAAATGTAGAGAATTTATACCTTCTACCTAGTAAATTAGATATCGCTTCTTGGTTTTATCGAAATGGTCTATTGGGAACGCGAAACCTTCAATATTTGTTTCTTCCAATTCTAGCTGTATGTAAATGGACTTTTTCGTTTTACTGATTTACAATGGCTAGCTTTAGTTTATTTCCCAAATCCCATTGGAGATTGTGTTCGGTTTCCTCGCTTACATCTCAGTCGCTATCCGGGTCATACGTAGGAAATGGGGAAACGTTTCTTGGCTTTTGTTTAATTGTTTTGTTTCTCAACTGGAAGGAACTCCAAGTTTTAATGGGAATTGTTGGTCCTATATACTACTTGTCCGCGCACTTAATTTCCTACTTCTCTTTCCGAATCTTTGTAAATTCTAAACAAGTCTTTATTAGACGACAAAAGATATGTTTTGCAGAATGTACAGGGGTGTGTCTGATAAGTCTGGTGACATAAATTAAGGGGGATGTTCTTTGGGAAATCGGTTTTGAGTCGAAAATGTAACTTATATCTCCATTTTCAAGGTCTGGGACACTATTTTCGAGTTATGATTTGAATGAGTGTTTTAGGGATGACCCCTTAATTAGTTAAAAATCATTGCCTTACAGTTTCTTAATTAAATAGAAGGGGTAATCCATAAAATACAAGATCCAATCTTAACTTGAAAACTGTGGCCCGGATGGCAAAATGGAGATAGAAGTTACATTTTCGACTCAAAATTGATTTCCCAAAGAACATCCCCCTAAATTTATGGCAGACTTATCAGAAACACCCTGTATATTTTTAAAAAAACTCCTTAATTTATAAATATAAGATGTCTTGTCATGGCTTTAGTAATAAATTTGTTCTTGATATTTTCGTTTAAAATTTTACAAGATCTTTAACTACAAACTTTCTAGACGACACAAAGTTTTGTTAAGACTAATTTTCTGCAGAACTTTGCAATTATTATTTTTTTTTTTTTTAATTTATGACTTGATCATTTTTCACATTTAAATTTTACTGAAATTTCCAAAATTTTGATACTAAAATTAATGAAGTTACAAAGATTGGGAAAAAGAATAAGTTCTTGGGTTTTTAACCTATTATAGTTTTAAAGGCTGCAGAGCAATTAACCTTATTGTGTTGTTTTAAAAATTCACTGAATGTAACGGAACATTTGTTTTCTAACATCCCGAACTATTTATGTACACCATTAATTTCAATATAAGTTGGCAGCCAAGTTTTAAGCACCTTCCTATTGTTTTTTTTTTTACAACAATAACATTCAAACGTGAAGGTCGTTCTATTTTGGGAAAAGGTTTCGATAAAATCAGTCCTGAAATTTAGGGTACTATGTCTGCCATCAAAATGGCTCAGACGAACGAACCCTCTTGAGTCTTGAAGACCGACCTTATTGTTTATTTTAAACTTTTGACAGTATCGTAGAGTATAACAACCTACAAGAGCCTTTTAGTCCAAATAACTCAGTCAAGTGGTTTCACTTTCAGTTACGTTGAAAGAAATAGGTTCTCCTCAGATTACGTCACGTGTCGTGCGTCATACGGTCCTTTTCAATATACAGCTACATAATTGAAAGAAACAAGAATAATTTTTTTAGGAATAATTAACTTCCTAGTTTCAAGTGTTATCGTGAAATTATTTTGTTTCAAATACGGAAATGCTTAGTTCTCTATTTATTCATCAGAATTCTTTCATAGAGCTGTGGTTAATGAAATTTTGTTTGCTAATTGTTTGAAATTTAAATTATTTTTTAAAGAACAGAAATTATGCGATTAAATAGGGGTACTTCCCAGTGCTTATAGGAGAAGTCTAACGAGTAGTGTAAATTTTGGAAACTTAAATTGCAGTGTATCTTCGTTAATATTGCAGATAGAAACATAGTTCCAATTGATATATTCATTATTTTATACACTCTTTCAATTGAAAAAGAAACAATTCTAGTCCGAAGCATCGCTTTAAAGAAAAACCAGGGATAGATTTAATTTTAGAAGTAGGAATGGAGAACAGAGTAATCTGGGCGCGCGTCCGAGTCCCGGTCCCCCTTCCCCGGGACGAGGGGGGGGGGTCATAGCATAGCGACAGAGGTAAAACGTAATTACGTATTTTTCGCCTTCCCCCTCAGCAACGTCATCAAAACGTAGTTTAAGTGAGGCAATAAGATAATTTAAACTTTTCGTTACGTGTTGGAGAGAGGGGCTCTATACTGGGCTATGAGTCGGGCTGATGTAAATACTAACCGTTCTCCATTCCTACTACTAAAATTAAATATATCCCTGGAAAAACTTAAAGGCAATGTAGGCAAATGTGTGTGTCTCAAATAGGAAGCTCAGAAAGGTGTGAAAATACTAAAGACCATCACATCTTAATTCCCAAATTTGCTAGCTGTCCCCTCTTCTCTATAAAGGTCTTTACTATATTAAGGAATATGGGAGAGATGTCATTCTGAAACCACATACATACCTGTGTCCATCTCCCCTATTGTGGCCTCATCTGCATCTCAAATTAATTTAATTCAAGAAAAAATTTAAATATTATTGTAATAGAAAAGATATAATTCTACGTAGGATACCATCGTTACAACTCCCATTAGATCATTTTAAACGAAATAGAATCCTGTAATCGCCTTAACAATAAACCGAGCCGTCACCACTTTATATGCTAATGAAAGCGTCGTCACATTCTGGAAAAAGACGCGAGTCCTTATTATTATTCCCACGTCAAATTATATTTTATTTTTATGTCGCGCTCTAGCTCTTACGACTTACGTATACCACCATTTGAACAGAACATCCCAAAGAGATTCCATTCCACAAAGGAGTCATTGAGGTATTGTAAAAAGATGCGTAAAGGAATTTATCCTATGAATACGTAATAATAATGGCCAAGTCCTAGAGAGACCTCTTTGGAACAAAAGCCAGATAAAATATGCTATTTCATTCGGAATATGCCCAAGTGTACTAGGGTGTTTTCTTTATTCATCTTGGGTTTTCTTGTATGGCATTCTTGGGTTGAATTACACTTACAAAGTTTTAGTATAAGCATAAGTTTATAAGATATCTTCCTTAAGTATGACGCTTCGTAATGCTAGAGACTTAAGCTCGAGCTAGTTCGAGAACGACAAGCAAGAATTGAAGTCCTACACTCGGTTAGTTCTGCAGGACTTCCATCTTCCTATTTAGTCTGTACCAAGCCTTGGACAGCGTCTCACCAGGCGTTGCTTTACCTCGAATCTATGACCTACGTCACTTCATGACAAGCTCCAGTTTGTAACCAGTGACAAACTTATGGAACATCTTAGACTTACAGATCGAGCTGGTTCGAGAAGGACAAGCGAGAATTGAAGTCCTACACTCGGTGGTTAATTTTGCAGGACTTCCATCTAGGTCCTATTTAGTCTGTATTAAGCCTTTGAGAGCGCCTCACCAGGCGTCGCTTTACCTCGAATCTATGACCTACCTCACTCACTTCATGACAAGCTCCAGTTTGTAACCAGTGACAAACTTATGGAAGGAACATATCTTATAAACTTATGTTACAAGTTGCGGGGGTGGAAAGAGCTTTACTAAAGGGGAACTGGCGATATACAGTATAAAAATAGCGGAAGTTGAGTAAAAAGTATAACACGTTCACGCTTCTTTCGCAGCCTCTCGAAAATCCTGAACACCCCCACCCCGTGTTGTGTAAAAAGGGAGGGCGAGTGTTGCCCCAGTCACTATAGATTGAGGGTATGGTTTTCTTTGTGGTAAGAGGTCAGTTACTTGCCGTTTTTGGTGTTCCGGAACCTACACTTGGCTGATTTCAATGATGTTAGTTGTTCATTTCGGAGAAATTTATATTATTAATGTTATGGACTATAGATTAAGTAGCAACAATGGCCCGGCTGGCTGTGACCGTTAGATTAGATACTTTTCCGGCCGCCATTTTGAAATATGGCACTTCATTTGAAAGCAAGCCACAAAGCCCGTCTGTAGGATATAGAGACCAGTGTACTAAGTATTAGTGAAATCAGTTGAACGCGTGATCAACGATATTCCATAAAGAAGGTTTTTTTACATTTTTGGCCGCCATTTTTAAACATGGTCGAGGATTAGGAAAATCTGTTCATAATGCGTACCAACTACTTAAGAGTAACATCCATTCAAACTTTCAACCTTCTAAGTAAATTGGTTTGGGCTGGGCGTTGATTAGTTGTCATGCAGTCACTCAGAACTTGTACCTAGATTTTAAATTTCTAAGTTGTTTATATTTCTGGGCGCCATTTTTGAAGATGGCCACCGATTGAGGAAAGCTTTCATAACGCGTACCAACTACTTAAGAGCAACATCCATGCAAACTTTCAACCTTCTAAGTAAAACGGTTTGGACTGGGCGTTGATTATTAGTCGTCAGTCACTCAGAACTTGTACTTAGATTTTAAATTTCTGGCTAAGTAAGTAAATGAGCGTACCCTCTTTTCTTGGTGTTGAATCTCAACGCCCCTCCACTCACTCTACATCTCTCTTTACTGCTTTCTTCCTTCGAAGACCCCGGGTTTATTTTATAGATGCAAGAGCCTGATTCTTTTGGAGGGAGAAAAAAAAAACGTATTTTTTTTACGCTTTCTGGGTTTTAGGGTGGTGTGTAAAGGCCAGATGGCTCCAATTGTGCGGTAGCACTGTATCCCAGTTTCCTTAAAGTAAAAGCAGTTCCGAGTAAAGACTCGGAAGAAGAGAGAGAGAGAGAAAGAGAGAAAATCGCTTTCTGGGTCGAATCCTTCTTTCTGTAAAGACTTCGCCGCCGCCGCAGCGTGAATATGTAACAAGTTGCGAGAAAGAACTGAAATTTTAACCCCCCTCTTTTGAAGTAAGGAAATTGGCCAGAAACCTTCCCTGGAATTTTGAATTTGAGCCGGAGAAGATGGAGGGATTCATTGGTTGGACAGGAAATAGACGAGGGATCATGTATAGTTGGTTGGTCAGGAAGTGTCTTAAATTTTAATTTTTAGGCGTTATAGGAAGTCAAGGAATTAATTTTTTGTCAGGTCAAAGGGTTGTGTATTTGGTCAGAGAAGTTTCGAAGTTGAATTGTTGGTTAGGAATTCGTTTAGATATTGAATTGTTGGTTAGGAAGTCGTTTGTGAGTTGAATTGTTGGTTCTAAAATCGTTTTTGAGTTGAATTGTTGGTTCTAAAATCGTTTTTGAGTTGAATTGTTGCTTCGGAAGTTGTTTATGAGTTGAATTGCTGGTTCGGAAGTCGGTTAGGAAATGAATTGTCGGTTAGGAAGTCGTTTATGAGTAGAATTGTTGGTCAGAGAAAGTCTTGAAGTTAAATTGTTGGTCAGAGAAAGTCTTGAAGTTAAATTGTTGGTCAGAGAAAGTCTTGAAGTTGAATTGTTGGTTAGGAAGTCGTTTAGGAAATGAATTGTTGCATCGGAAGTCGTTTATGAGTTGCATTGTTGGTTCGGAAGTAGTTTTTGAGTTCAATTGCTGGCCTGAAAAGGGCTGGGAAATGAATTGTTGGCCAGAAAAGGTCTGCGAATTGAATTGTTGACAAGAAAAAGTTTGAGAAACGAATATTTATCTAAAAAAATACTTGGAATAGACCAAAAAAACCTTGGGAAAACAATATAGAATTTCCAATTGTTCATACAATAACTGCGAAACCTTTTACCCCTTTCGAAACGACGCTCTTGATGGTCATTATATTGTATATTCAGAGTAATTGTTCTCTACCATTCTAAAAGCCCTCTGCTTTTAGTTTTCTCTCCTGATCCGGACTCCAGAGGAAAGCAAAAGCTTTTCGAAAGAAGTTTTAAGCTTTGTTAAATCAAAAATCTAGTTCTTTATTAGATTATCGAATAAATCTTATTTTTAGTATTTTATATTTTTTAAATTATCTTGTGATAGCTTAATCTTTCCTGTAAGCGACCCTGTTTAAAAAATATTGTAACTCTAAAAAATATTCTTGCCCATGCAAATATATTACTATATAAGGAAATATTGGGATTTTAAAAACTTTAGTTGCGATGTTGTTATTCAGCCTAATAGGTTAGGGATTCTTCTTTAAGTCCGCCTTAGGGATTAGTCTGTGAGTCCGCCTTATGAATGACATCGAATTGTAAACTCAGAACTGGATACTTTAAGCTACTATTAAAGACACTGTTTTTGTTAATTTTACTAAAGTCGTTTTCTTGGTTGTACTATCCTCATTTTAAATCCACGCGTGTCGAACGAACATCTTCAAAGTTCTATCTAAAAACTTTCGGACTTTTTCAGTCGGGTTCGAAAGCGATTTAAGCTCTCCCAATACGAGTAACTAAGTTTCCGCGCAACAAGCTTTCCATCCTCCTTCTTCTTTCGTCTTTTCGCATTTTCAACGACTGTAGGGTGACATCAGAAGAAAAAGGGTCTCTTGCCGCTCGCTCCTAAGCAGCTTTCTAAAGTTTCTTTACACTGCATTAAGCTAAAAATAAGCACCCGAGAAACACCCACCCCAAGCTCAAGAATAAAAATAAGTAAAGATAGAAAAAAAAATTCTCCCAGTTTCCGACTTCAGATTTTTTTTTATTCGTTGTGATGGAAAAGTATTAAGTTGATATTCGATGGCTGGCCGGATGGAAAATCAGTTTAAATGTGTGCGTCAACGTTTAGCACCGTACATGGTTTAGCAATTGCGCTTTAATTTCGTTAAGTTTCAATTTTAATTGAGCTTTAATTTCTGTAAGTTTGAATTTTGATTGAGCTTTTACTCGTTAAAAATAATTTTTAAAGCGAGGTAATTGTACCACGATTGTTCCCAAAATCGTTCCCAAAATTTGTAGCAAGGTTACTAAACCGAATCTGATACGCGATAAATAGTTCCCTCATCATTACTCTATTAGCGCTTAACTATTTGCCAAGGCGCATGCGCTTGTGTATTAATTTTTGTCCCACGTCAAGACAATCAAGGTTTGTGGGTTGATTGCCGAGGATTTAGTTCCAAACAGTTACCCATCTGAAGTTTGATGAGCAGGAGAGCTAACAAAAAGGGCTCCCTCGCCTGGGAAGAATCATGTTACATAACCAAAGTATTAAGAGGATACAGAGTGTCATCCTTCTTCTATTATCCCTTCCTGGTATTAGTGATTTTCTTACAACTCAAAACTTGTAAACGTAGCTTTCGTACACGTTTTTCAGTCAAATGCATTCTTTTAAAGTCGAGTGAAGTCACTGAAGTGTCGTTTAGTTTTTGAATAATAATATCACTTCTTTAAAATTACGATATCGCAAAAGTCTTAAAGCGACGTGATCACCTTGTTTCAACCGATAATAGCGAGTAGGACAAAAAAAGTAAGAGGGATATCTTGAAAATTGCGCTTGATGGGCCTAAAGAAAATGAAAAACGCTTTCTATTGTTCTTAAAATGCGGCTAGGGACTTTGGGATTTTTTTTTAAGCAGACAGCTTGCTCGTCTTCTCCCTCATTGGATCCTTGGCATCTTCATGGTTAGATTCCAAATGACCCCCACACTACACTATTAGGGATAAAAATTCACAGTTTTATTTGGGTGCAGTAGTAATATGAGGTGCTTTAGGCAATTTTTTTTTTTTTGGTTTTGTATTTCTTCTCAAGTTTGTTTTTATTTCAAATTAGTTGCAAATTATGGTCTGCTTCATGTAACTGAAACTCTGTTTAAAGTCGCGTTGATGTGGTGGTGTAATTTGTTTTAGAGATTTCAAGATTTATAATTGGAATAAATTTATTTTAGGCAAACTGTGTTTCGTTAGGACATTGTTCTGATTGTACTCGATGTCGAGTCAAAATTTGGTATAAACAAACTCACTGATATAGAAAATATTCTGATTTAATTATATTTATATACAGGATGTTTCTGATACGTCTGTCAAGTTCTTTGGAAATCGATTTTGAGTCAAAAATGTAACTTCTATCTCCATTTTGCAACAAGGGCCACTGTTTTCGAGTTATGATTTGAGTGTTTTAGGAATAACCCCTTAATTCAATTAGAAATAGTTGTCTCTCAGTTTCTTAATTAAATTTAAGGGGTCATCCGTAAAATACTTCAAACAATCTTGACTTGAAAACAGTGGCCTGGACGGCAAAATGGAGATAGAAGTTACATTTTCGACTCAAAATCGATTTCCCAAAGAACATCCCCTTAATTTATGCATGTAGACTTATCAGAAACACCCTGTATTTATTTATGAAATATTAATTATGTTGTTGCGAATATCGATCGTGAAATTGAATTAGAAAATATATTATATTAGGATAGGAAAATCCGTGTTCTTCAATTAAAAATAATTTTATTTGTTAATTAACGCGAGTCAGCGATAATTAGACGTTGCATAAATCTCAACCAATTTTAATCAAAGTCTCTATTATTAGAGAATTTTATTTCGTTTTTGATGTTACTCCTTTGAGAGATTTAGCTTCTAATCAAGACCGTCCGTGTTTGTATTAAATTTAATCAAATTATATAATGAATTTTTTCGGAGTAAAATACAATATTCGGGATAGTATTAAAAAATTAACGAAGGATGACGTTACATAACGAAATGTCGCCTTGAAACCAGTCTATTAATTGAAATTAGCACATTATATAATTTCGTAAAACCATCATCGCCTTCATGGTATTCAATTACGATGTAATTAAAAACACCCAACGGGATGCAGTTACTCGTAATTCATTACAGTCTCTGAGTTTATGAAGTTAGAGCTCATTTCGAATCCCTTAGCCCTTTTTTTTCTTCTTTTGCGAGACCCTGTACTTGAATATTGCAGCTTTCGAAAGGGAATGATTTTACCAAGAAGTGATATCTAGTTTATTAGGGAGATGGTTTAATTTCGGCGCATTTCCAGCTTTATCTCCAGTCCAAACATAGGTCCGGAGTTAATCCCCGCGCCTAAATTACAACCAGTATCTCATTGGTTCTTGAAAACTCACGTCAGCGCGACGCGAATGACTAAAAGTACGTATTTTTCGACTGAGGAGAGCGAAATAGCCCGGCCTCCTTTTACACCCCCCTTGTATTTTGAAAGGGGAACTGGGACTATGGTGCGCGAATACTTAGGCATCTTATACCTTCTCCCTAATGAACTAGATATCGCTTCTTGGTATAATGTTATGCTATCCGAACTTCTCCTTTAACTTATTTCGAATCCCTTAGCTTTTTTTGCAAGACACTGTACTTGTATTGCAGTTTTTGTAATGGGAATGATTAAGGACCCACATTGTTGGAGCATTTACGAAATATTTGACGCATGGAGGATGTATGCACTTGTAGAAATCAAACATTCATCTCTTCTCTTCGATGTCAAGGGTTTAATGAGTTTAACCTTAATGCGAGCGATAAAAGCTACCCGTGCAATTATGATGGGGGGGGGGGCAAATATAGCTTGGCTTCTGCAGTGGCTAACGCAAACAAAATTTGTAACCTCAAGTCTTTCAAAACCGTCTGTGGCAAATGGCCCCATTTCAGACGCCTAGCTCGCACGCTATAGCTATTAAGTTTTAATTTGTTTTAATATAAAAATTATTCGACGATGTAAATTGAAAAGTCCTTGCTGCAGCAACAGGCAAATATTTTAATTTTTGCGCGATATGCAATAACTTGGGCCCGAACAAGTTGATTTTCAATTTTTTTTTTTTTCATTCTGTTTGCTTTACTATAATAAAACATGGTCAAAATTGCCGGTATTATGAATTTTTCTATTACGTTTCAGAAAACCAATTAAGAAGGGATCGCCCTGAAAGGGATAAAATTTGTTAAACGGGTTCGGGATTTCGGTTTGACCTTGTGAAAGTACAACGAGATTACGCTTTTCGTGTTCCTTCCTTTGATTGGCTGAAAATTCGGCCAATGAGATTGCCTTCGAAATTTGGCGCGAAAACTCACTCGAAAATATATACAGTAAAAATAGTTGACTAAATTTCGAATTTTACATCAGCAACTTAAATAGAAATTTGTTTAAAATCAACCGACACAAACTAAATAATTGACTAGATTTCAGTTATAGGTTAAGCCAAAATTATTGGAAGACACTTATGTTAAAAGAAATGTGCAAGAAGTTAAACATGATCTGAAGATACGTTGAGGAAAGAGGTGAAATGGAGTCGCTATGCTGATGGGCGAACTGCAGCAATGAATGTTTCCCAATGTATCTCGCGCACACCCCTACGCTTCGGTAGGCGATTGTCGAGTGCTGCCGCGTAGCGCCATTGTATTTGTATAAGAACTAGCTTCTGTTTTTAAGACACAGAGGGCATCCAATACGTTTCCGTACCGTACGACTGTCCCGAAACGCTGAGGATGCTGGGAGGAATTCGTTGTTACCATAGTTGGTGGAATGGAGGTTAGAACTCCATAACTCTCTCCTTCAAGGCAAAACCGAGGGAATTTTTGACATATTACCCTCTTTAAACGTCTGGCTTCCTTCATGTTCAACAGCTATGCAAAGTGTCAAGTCAAATTCTTATATATATAGCCCTTGTCTCTTATATCGCTAAAATATTGAATAACGTAGCGTAACTATCACTCAGTCGTTCTCCGCGCAAGTAGTAGGGCATACATTATTACTAAACTGCGCCGGGAGCTAGCCCCTTATACTCTCTGGAATCGCCTACATATCATCAAGGATCGTCTGATATTTCCGCACCACCATGCATTTAAGCGGGAAACTTTACAACAGAGTTCTGATATGAGAGAACCCATGCAAGAATCCGGAACCGCCTGAATAAAATTTCAATGTGGGAAGTTACTGATAAGAACAACTGCGTGAAAGTCCTATTTATCAGGATCAAAATTCGGCCTAGACTAAACTAGTATTTTGGGCTTCTAAGATATAACAATCTACCCACCCCATATGGTGATATCACACCATTGACAATTGGTTATGACGCAAAGACTATATTTAGTTCTTGCGCTGGCTGTTTTTCGTCACGTGTGACGTATAATCCAATCGTATTTTTCGCCGGCCACCCATCTGGATTCAAAAATAGTTGTACACTTGTGTATATTTTTTTTAAGATAAGTTGGTTTCATAAGTAACTTTGACGAATCAATTTCTGGATTTTTATTTTGTCTCGATCTGAAGGGGCATAATGGGAGGAGCTTACCGTTACCTCTTTTTTATGTTGCATGCTTTTTTAATAGGGACTTGGTGGTAGTAGTACGTCATGTAACGTTATGCTATAATAAACAATCAGGGGGTTATGTCATGGAGTGACGTAGGTCATAGATTCAAGGTAAGCGACGTATGGTGAGGCTCTGTCAAAGGCTTAGTATAGACTAAATACTAAGATGGAACCGAGTGTAGTCAATTCTCGCTTGTCGTTACCTCTTTTTTATGTTGCACGCTTTATTTAATAGGGACTTGGTGGTAGTATTACGTCATGTAACGTTATGCTATAATAAACATATCAGGGGGTTATGTCATGAAGTGACATAGGTCATTGATTCAATTGGTGAAGCGACGCATGGTGAGGCGCTGTCAAGGCTTAGTACAAATTACTAAACAGGAGGATGGAAGTCCTGGAGTGTAGTCTGCAATTCTCGCTTGTCGTTCTCGAACAAGCTCGAGGTGTAAGTCTCTAGCATTACGAAGTATTATTGTCATACTTATGGAAGGAACATATCTTATAAACTTATGGTACTTGCTACCCATTTTGGAAAGCCGAGTCAGTGTATTTTATTTGAATTCGTGACTTTCCCTCTTATTACTGTCTGACTTTGAAAGATAAAATTCTTCTACAAGTCCTTTACCGTCCTTTACGTAATTGAGAAGCGAGGCGTATAACGATGACGATCCGCTGAACGGCGCCCCTTACCCATTTTTAAGGAAGTGCCGCTAATAAAAAGGAAAATTTGAGCTCCGTTTAAAGAAAAAAGAAAATTTGAAGATACTGTTGACGTCTCGAGAATATAAGAATCCTCCCATCGTGTTAAGTACTTTTTATTTCGTCTGATCGAGAATTAATTCATTAATGACATGAATACTTTGTGAGGAAAGAGGTTAATGGGAGCGAATTACTAGGTGTTGAGTTGATGTGGCACATTTGTGGTTCTTAACCCTTTTGGTTGGCTAAGATTAGTCTATTGATCATTTTCGAGGGGCAGGATCCTTATGAACCTATTGTACAATAAATTATAGATTTTAATTTTGAAAATATTTCACGAAATTTCCGCAGATTTCATGAATTCCCTTCAATATTTCATGGAATTGTTTCCGCAGTTTATAATATTTCACAAAATTCCAAAAGATCCATTGAACTTTTTTCAATATTTCACGCTATGGTTTCCATAATATTTCGTCTTTTTATGCAGTTGATAATATTTCACAAAATTGCAAAAGATTCCATGAATTTCGTTATATATTTCATTCCATTGTTTCCTTCAATTCACTTCATCTCTTTTATTTTTCATTATAATTCTCGAAATTCTACCAGATTCCGCGAAATTCATAATGGCTAGGTTTAATTTTTTTTTAAACGTCAGCGTATTTTAAGAAATTCCAGCAGATTCTTTGAAATTCTTTAATCAACTCGTTCAATATTTTATTGATCTTCTTAAGTGATTTTTCCTGAATAATTTTCCATGTATTTCAGATTGAAACAGATTCCCACAAAATTTTAAGGTGATTACCTTGAGACAATTCCATACATCGTATTTTATAATTTATTTGTTGGAAATTAACCTATTTTTTCTAGAACCATAACTTTACTATTCATGTTATTTATGATGAGATTCATTATGTTACTTACACTCTATACATAACTTAGGCGAGATATCACGTTAAAGCACTTTTTAATGTGCTACTTCTGCCTCGTACATTCTAGGCGGACGAAGATTGATTTAAAACAGATTGGGCTTTTCGTTCCTTTCTTAAGTCTTAGCAAACAGTAAAACGCTGTGATAAGCTTCATTCCTTGGCATGATCTTTTAATGAAATAATGATGGTTTGATAGTCGGTTTTCAAGATTAGGGTTGGCCCATTCCAAGTGGATGGTTAAAATGGGGGTTAGTTTGATTCGACCATTGATTTGGTAATTTGGAATGCACATACACGTTCCTAATGCAATATTAAACAAGCGTTTAATCCATACATAATACGATTATGTCTCGGTATTAGATGCCGTGCCGTGTTGCGTAATTTTGTTTAGTTTGAGCTTAAGTTGGCGTAAGTGTCGCCTGGATTAGTTTAACAGTCCATAACCCTATATTACTCTACATAAGTATGAGTAGGAAGGATGTGTGCAACGATCACGTATGCTTTGGGTTCAGGGCGTCACCTTGGGTGCTCTTTTCTGGTAGAGGGGCGTTTCCTATGGTGTTATTTATCGTAGAGGGGCGTGCCATTCGCATAATTGATCGTATATGGGCTTATTGGTGGCTTATTACTCGTAAAGGGGCGTGTTCTTGTCGGTTTATTTCATGTAGAAGGGCATGTCCTTGGGCGTTATTTATCGTGGAGGGGCTCGTCATTGGGGATAATGGGTTGTGGATGAGCGTTCCCTTGGTGGTTTATTACTCGTGAAGGGGCGTGTCCTTGGAGGTATATTTAATTGTAGAAGGGCGTGAACTTGGGGGCTTATTTTTCGTAGAGGGGCGTCTCCTATTGGCCGATTTTACCCAAACAGAAAGCATCTCCTAATATCCTCTCCAATCTTTACTGTTAGAACTAGGTATTATATCTATGCTTTTTTTCTGTTGCGAAATGGGAAACATTGATTCAATTTATTTCTAGTTTTTCTCCCTCCATTTTGCACCAGATAAAGTAATATTAACTCTCAGTACTATCCCAAACGCTATCCATTACTTTACATTTGACCTGATTTATTTTGACCCCCGTAACCTTAAATTCGTCCCTAAAATAAATTCGGACCTATACTATCCCTGCATGGTCACTGGTGTCGAAATGGTAAGATTTAGTGGTTTTAAAGCCACCGAAATAGGTTCGAATCCGAATATAAATCCCAGTTTATACCCGAAAGGTAAGCTCCTTTCCAAGGTATATTTCTATAACATGAATCCATTTTATTCTACCAAAAATATTGTTCCACTGAAAGTATCGTTCGACATAAATTTCACTGTAAAAATTAAGTGATTTGATAAAAATACTAATTTCTCTAAATACAAGTGTGGAATACACCAAATCAACAATTGAAGAATCATGTTATATAACTAAAGTATTAAAAGAATACAGAGTGTCATCCTTCTTCTATTATCCCCTTCTGATTATACGTAATTACACCCACGTCAGGCAGTTCTTCAATATTCAAGGAACAGTGACTTAATTCACGAATCCACAACATAACACAACAGATATACTTTATTCGAGTCGAAAAAATGTAGAACTACTTTCTTCCCAAACCAATTTAACGTTAGGTAGCATTCCTTCTTAGGTTTTGCTGCAGTACCATTTTTAAGGCAAATACACTACTGCCCCAAGAAGGACACTCGTATCCAAGGAAGACAAAAATCCCCTTGATAAAGAAAACTAAATAAGAATTGATGACAGTTATTTACTGCATGCCATGGTATCGTTGACCCAAGGGCCGTGAAGGCCTTAACCTGTGGACCATGGCAAAAACAGAAAAAGAAATAGTATACCTGGCATGGCGTGGCATTTACTTCTTACAAAAACCCCTAAACCTTTGAAAAAAGGAGCTTTTGGAACGGTAGTCCTTAGGGAGGCATTACCTAATCCCAACCTCCGTTAGATAAGAAACACTGACTCAACCGTACAGTTTTACTCTATGTGGATTGTATTTATACAGGGTGTTTCTGATAAGTCTGCCATAATAAATTCAAGGGTGTGTTCTTAGTGTCGAAAAACATGGGTTCCACAACATTTACTTACGGAGATGTGGCTTCCAAACATTGATTGGCCCCTAACCTAAAACAAGGAATTAGTCACTCCTATATGTGCAGTAAGACTCATCATACAATTCAACAATCTTCAATCCTAGAACGTTATTGAACCTTTTCCAGCAGAAGTGTACTACTAAATGGGTAGGAGTGTGTGTACGCAAGAAGGGATATCTAGTTTACTAGGGAGAAGGTATAAGATACCTAAGTATTGGCGCGCCATAGTCCCAGTCCCCCTTTCAAAATACAAGGGGGGGACGTAAAAGGAGGCCGGGCTATTTCGCTTCAACTCAGTCGGAAAATACGTAATTTTCGTCATTCGCGTCCCGCTGACGTGAGTTTTCAAGAACCAATGGGATTCTGGTTGTAATTTAGAGATGGGGATTAACTCCGGACCTACGTTTGGACTGGAGATGAAGCTAGAAATGTGGCGTATTGATACCTTTTCCCTATAGTAAACAAGATATCTCTTCTTGGTGTACGCTAGTAAAGTAAAGTTAATATCTCCACCCAGAACGCACCCTTTAATATATGGCAGACTTATCATAAAGACCCTAAGTGGAAAGTTGGAAGTGTAGTGGGATTGACTGACTTGTATAAACAACAAACGAAACGGGATAAAAACAGCCAAGTGAGCGTCTTTAACGCCGATTTTATTTGCTGACACGAATGTGTTTTTTATTTATTCATTTTAGTTCCTCCATCCTCGCACGCCACATTGAGTTATTTTGGGGTTAATGTCACGAGTCTTCTGTGTGTAGTTTGTGGTGATATGTTAAATTCTTGGGTTTCTTATACTCGGTTACGTCATTTTGGTGATGGTAAAAAATACTGATTCATTATTCTCTTATAAGGGGAGCCCACTTGCGTTTTACCAAATTTCACATCGTGTGAAGCTCAAACGTTTTCCCTCAATTATTTTTGGAAGAAATTAATGAATCTTATAGGAGAAATCCCTAAAATTAAATAAAAGCTTTATAAGTTTATGAAATTAAACCACGAAACATATCATGGTTTCAAATTTTAAACACTTAAACAAACAAATTTCGTTGATTAATAGTTACTGTATAACTTTAATTTTTTATTCAAAACAATAGACTGAGTTATGTTAAGTAGTAAATTTTGACTATTATAGATTAGTATTAAATCGCATCGTCTTATCTTTGAACTCTACTGATCTTGGAATATATTTTAAATCAATCCATCATGATTCAAATGAAATAATGTATAGTGAAACTATAGATGTAATCGCGAAGGTGCAAGCATTCTTGTTCAGTTTTAGCGCACGTCGGGGTTAACGCTCTACTCCGTATATGACTAGTTCCAATATACAGCAAAATGCACGGGTTATGTGGCTGAGAGCTAAGCCTTTTCTTCACAGTCCATTAGACTAGACAGCCGTCAATGGGACGCGGACAATTCTCATTGTCTGTCTCTCCGAGATAATCTAAAACTCGACGCGAAGGATGTCGACGACGACTGCTTTGACGCCAACGATTAAAACCCCTTTCGAGAAGTTTGGGTTGTAAAAGGTTTTGTTTGTTGTCTTTTGAGGATTTCCAAGAACGGGATGGAAAACCATAGAGGATGGGAATATTTGATTGGCTGCACGCGGACATACTTGTGTATAGTGCAAATAGAAGGAGGAACGCGTCAATTAAATGAAGCGTTTCGTTCGAGACGCGAATTAAACAACGGACCACTAGAGAGACGCCTTTTACGCGATCGAGAGTTCTATTGTGTTGTCGTAATATCATACGTTTATGTTCCATAAGTTTGTAACTCGTTACAAGCTGGAGCTTGCCATGAAGTGACGTAGGTCGTAGATTCATTCGAGGTATTGCGACTCCTGGTGAGGCGCTGCCAAGGCTTAGTACAGAAGTGATATCTAGTTTGCTAGGGAGAAGGTATAAGATGCCTAAGTATTCGCGGGCCATAGTCACAGTCCCCCTTTCAAAATATAAGGGGGGACGTTAAAGGGCTATTTCGCCTCTCCTCAGTCGGGAAATACGTAATTATCGTTATTCGCGTCGCAATGACGTGAGTTTTCAAGAACTAATGAGATGCTGGTTGTAATTTAGAGGCGGGGATTAACTCCGGACCTACGTTTGGACTTGAGATAAAGCTGGAAATGTGGCGAATTTACACCTTCTCCCTAATAAACTAGATATCACTTCTTGCTCTCAGTAAGTCTCTAGAACTACGAAGTATAGGTAAAGTCATACTTATGGAAGGAACATATCTTATGAACTTATGCTAATATTAAATATTTCTTGGCATGCAACTTGGATTTAACTGGCGCGATGAAGCAACGCAATTCCAGAGATAGGAACGTTTTAATTGATTACGAATTGAAAGGAATTCTTGTGAAGCGTCTATTTCGATGATGCCTTATTTGATTTGTTGAGTTGTATATACTGTACATAGGGGACCATTTTCCAAAAATTGTACGTCTACTGATTGAGCAGTGGCCTGGAAAACATAGAAAGTTCAGGAAATTAAATGAAAAAGAGTAATCAAATTCCAAGGAAATAATAAAAGAAATCTCTATTTAGATCAAAGGCGAGAATCAGGAATTTCAATTAAAATTCTGAGCAATTTCCTTTAGGCTAAACAATTATTTTTCACACTTATGCTTTTCGTTTTCTGCAAGAGTCTAATACCACATGAGGGATTCGTCCAATAGGGGTGCTTCACGGAGAAGCCTAACGCGTATAGTGTCCATTACGGAAACATAATTGCCGTATCTTCTTTAATATTGTAGATAAAAACATGGTTCCAATTGATATATTCATTATTTTATAGGCTCTTTCGATTAAAAAAGAAACAAAAAAATCTAGCCCGAAGTATCCCTGTAACAAAAACTGGATAAAAAACTTCAATAAACTTTCAAACTCAGCCTTTAAAACTGACCAAGAAAATGGATATGTCCAAAATGGTCGAATTTATTTATTGGTTATTGAATTCCTCAACTACATTCCAATACCCCGTAGGGAGAAACTGAACCCAAAAAGGCGAAAAAAAATCTAGTCTCAAGGCCCGATTCAATATTTCTACGAAGCTTGCTAGCGCCTTTAGCCCATAACTCGAGACAGGCGCTTCGTGTAAATGCGTGTGCCCAGTATACGTGCTTGGACTTCCCGAATTTTAGATATCCGAGACTGCTTGAAGATAAAACCCTGGAATCTTCTCTAAAATATATACTTAAGATGATATCACTACAATTTTCTTTTAAAGCCACTATTTTGTAATACCCTTCTTCCCCTAGCTGTTTCTAAGCTGTCATAAGTTTTGGGCGTTACTGTCTATTGCTAATCAGATTACATTCGGATGTTGCGTATTTCTTAAAAGTCTCCCAACACGCTCTTTAAGAGATCCCGTAGCTCAAAAATTATCGAATTTTCTTCGAGACGTTTTTTAAAAGTCAGAACACGAATCTACTGGGTCCTATAAAACCCGTTTGGACTGACTAGTTGATACCCATAATTGTACCATTTATAAAAATTGCTCTACTTGAATTCGCTATCGCTGTCTTTTTAGTTTTGTATTTAATTCAGTTTAAATCCTGGTGGTCCGGATAAGGGCTAGTCGTAATCGAAAGGGTTAGTTCTTATGGGTGTCAAGCACTTTTAGTCAATCTTTTTTCACTCAGAGACGTATACTTGAAGATTAGGTATTACTCTATACTTGTATTATACATATTTTGAGTTACTTAAATTATACCTTCAAGTACTTCTGTTTGTCTACACATAAATTCTATAGGAAAATTCTTGTTCGTGTGTATGTCTTTGGGAAAATACTCGCTTATGTTAGGTCTTTGGGATAGTGACTGCTCATATTTAGGTTTTAGGGAAAATTCTGCCTCGGGTTTCGGTCTTTGGGAAAATACTCGCTCATGTTTAGGTCTTTGAGAAAGTACTCGCTCATGTTTAGGTCTTTTGGAAAGTACTTGCTCATGTTTAGGTCTTTGGGAAAGTACTTGATCATGTTTAGGTTTTTTGAGGCAATACACGCTCATGTTTAGGTTTTTTGAGACAATACACGCTCATGTTTAGGTCTTTGGTAAAGTATTGGCTCTGCATGTTTAAGTCTTTGGGAAAGTACTCGCTCTGCATGTTTAGGTCTTTCCGATAATACTCACTCATGTTTAGGTCTTTCCGAAAATACTCCCTCATGTTTAGGTCTTTGGGGCAATGCACGCTCATATTTAGGTCTTTGGGAAAATACCCGCTCATGCTTAGGTGTTTAGGAACATACGTCGTGTCTACGTTAAATTCTACTCTACTCCTTCTAAGACAGAATAGAACCTAACACTATGAAGCGAATGGTTACGACGTAGTTTCACATTAACCATTAAGCTCGCGGTGCAAAGACAAAGCGAACCGAGTAACTCGCTTATTCTACCTTCCTTCACACTATAAGAGCAGATTGGTGAGTCTTGGAACAACCCAAATCGTACACCATTGCAAGTATGAGCTTATGCTCCTCAGAGACCCTCTCATAGGAGCAGCTTTTCATATCCCAAAATCCCCCGCGGAAAACAGAAACTGCATCCTATATCCTTCAATCTAAGTTTCCCTTCCTAAAACACAGGCATGCGGCTATAGTAAAACCGCAAATCTTCAACAACATCTGGGGGCTTTAGGTTTTTGGTTCAGGGCTCGTAAACGTATGAGCTTGATGCCAAAATTCCTATAACGTACCACGCTTGCTAAACTTGTGTATATACCGACGCGGTTATAAAAAAATATAAGTCCTATAACGTGTATAAAAATGGTATGGTTCGTCGGGGAAAATGTATTAAACGGAGGTTTAACAGCGTGGTTAAGATAACTATGATGTAACGACGTTTTTTTCTTGAAGTTGGATAACATAATTTTCATTAAGGCCTACATCATTATTGTTATTGTTTATGTCCTTTAGTGAGAACATTCAAGATCTACGCATGAGCAAGTACTTTTCAGTGGATCTACGCATGAGCAAGTACTTTTCAGTGGATCTACGCATGAGCAAGTACTTTTCAGTAGATCTATACACGAGCAAGTACTTTTCAGTAGATCTACACATGAGCAAGTACTTTTCAGTAGATCAACACATGAGCAAGTACTTTTCAATAGATCTACACATGAGCAAGTATTTTCAGTAGATCTACACATGAGCAAGTACTTTTCAGTAGATCTTCACATGAACAAGTACTTTTCAGTAGATCTATACACGAGCAAGTACTTTTCAGTAGATCTACACATGAGCCAGTACTTTTCAGTAGATCTACACATGAGCAAGTACTTTTCATTAGATGTACACATGACATAAGCAAGTACTTTTCATTAGATCTACACATGACATAAGCAAGTACTTTTCAGCAGATTATACACCTGAACAAGTATTTTCTTAAAGACCCATACACTGTATCGCTTGTATTTTCAACCTCAGGGTCGCAGGGGTCAACGAACCATCGAAACACACATTTCCCTTTCAATGGTTTTAAGTTTGGTACCTTAATTTTAAACTAATTAGCAAAGTAAATCCACACCTATCGTATAAAGTTGTTTCCTTGAGTTTGATGGCTCTTGTTTAGTATATCGTGTTACGGTCTTCTAACGCTGTTTTAAGCATTGTTTTGGTATAAAGTTTTAAGTTGAATAAGCTTTATTGCGAAACATACACTAGATATTCTAGTGGTATACGAATTTTATATGAGTGCACTGTTGGGATGATGTTTATGATAAACATTTACTATATTCAAAACCGCGAAATGTAATGAATATTTTATGGTGTTACAAAATTCACCGTCGTCAAGCTATCTCGCTAGGAATATATTATACAAATGTGTATGGGGTAAGGGGTTTTAAAAGTATACCACCCTTATACGTTGAAAGTAAACTTTAGGGGTTCTGTAGCAACCGAAACTCCTTATTTTGTAAGGAATTTTCTTGGATATAAGCACGTTTTTATGGCAATGCATGCCTCTTGAAGAAGGTAATGCTTTCGAAAACATTGCACGACTGCAAATATATACAGGGTGTTTCTGATAAGTCTGCCATAAATTGAAGCCCAGAAGTATATAATACTTTTCTTCGAGAGAAGTTTACCACAAAGCTGCTGGGGTAATTGTAACATGATTCTTCCCAACATCAGAATATTTGGAGCAAGGTTACTAAACCGAAAAAACATACGCGATAAATAGTTCCCTCATCATTTTTGTCCCACGTAAAGACAATCAAGGTTTGTGGGTTAATTGCTGAGGATTTAGTACCAAACGGTTAATTAAATCACCTCAGGGTGCGATGCCCATCTGAAGTTTGATGAACAGGATAGCAAACGAAAAGGGTGGGCCTGGGAAGAATCATGTTACATAACTGAAGTATTAAGAGGATACAGAGTGTCATCCTTCTTCTCTTATCCCCCTCTGGTCAAACTGAGTGTAAGTGTTAAATAACATTTTGGCCTACAACATTTACTTACGGAGATATAGGTTCCCAAAATTGATTGACCCCTGAAACATGAAAATAATCACACATTACCTTTATTTTACCAGCCACATTTTTACCCATTTATATGTCTCACTTCTTTGATGAAACTTTCCACTCATTTTGACCCTAACAACACACCCTTTAATGTATGGCAGATTTATCAGAAACACCCTGTATACTAGATATATATTTGTTTTGAATTTGGAATGCCGTTTTGCCAAATGGTTTTAAGAGAAAATCTTAAAATATGAATATGGTGCGGCTTTTAGAGTCAACAGATAAGTATAAATAATTTATGTCAAGCATTGAACAGAATTTCTTATGAAAGACAAAGTACTTTTGAGTTAGGTACTATGTTTTATTCAAATTTTGGCAAAGAACCTGTCCTGAAATTTTACCGAAACGTTGCAGTTAACCAGTCATCTGACAGGTCTTAGTTTTAACAAGAAGTGATATCTAATTAATTAGGGAAAAGGTATAAATTCACCACATTTCCAGCTTTATCTCCAGTCCAAACGTAGGTCCGGAGTTAATCCCCGCCTATAAATTCCAACCAGCACCTCATTGGTTCGTGAAAACTCACATCAGCGCGACGCGAATGACGAAAATTACGTATTTTCCGACTGAGGAGAGGCGAAATAGCCCGGCCCCCTTTTACGTCCCCCCTTTTATTTTGAAAGGGGGACTGGGACTATGGAGCGCGAATACTTAGGCATCTTATACCTTCTCCCTAATTAAATAGATATCACTTCTTGGTGTTTATGATAAGTTTGTAATAAATTAGGTGGGATATGTTAATTGTTCTTTTGGGCGATTTTGAATCGAAAGTGTTCAATAATAATTTGCTATCCAGGCCACTGTTTTCGAGATAATATTTGATTTCAGTGTTTTAGGGAAATCCCACCAAGGACATCACCTTTAATCTATGCCAGACTTATCTGAAATACCTATATGCAAACGATTTCTTATTATGATTTTCAAACTGAACTCTATAACGAGGCTTTACTACCAGACAGATTAATTAAGCTTGGCGTGTTCCTTAAATGACAAGTATTTAAACTATTTTAAGCTGTACAAGCAAAGTATTGACACTTATAAACCCGTCCAAGTACATAAATCTGTCTTCCAGCATTCACCATAATTTTAAATACTATTTATCACAAAAAAAAACCCGTGTTAAAGACCGAAGAGAAAATCTCAACACCCGCAAATTCTTCCAAGTTTCTTTCCCTCAACTTTATTTTTCCCAAGTCTATCTTATAGTTGACCCACTTGCAAGTTTTTTGGTAACTTTCCCAATAGGTTTAAAGAAAAAAATAAACTGGTAAAAAAAGTTATTCCACTCCTAACTCAACATCGGTGTCAAAACTCTGATGGTACAAGTACAACCATAAGTTCGTTAAGATATGTTCCTTCTATAAGTTTGTCACTGGTTACAAACTGGAGCTTGTCATGAAGTGAATGAGGTAGGTCATAGATTCGAGGTAAAGCGACGCCTGGTGAGCTAGGCGCTGTCAAAGGCTTAATACAAATTACTGAATAGGAAGATGGAAGTCCAGCAAAATTAACAACCGAGTGTAGTCTTCAATTCTCGCTTGTCGTTCTCGAACTAGCTCGAGCTGTAAGTCTCCAACATTACGAAGTATATTAAGTGTCATACTTATGGAACATGTCTTATAAACTTATGGTACGACTTATACCTGGTGGGTTTTTTCTTTTCTTTTCGTCTGGTGAACGCTAGCTCGTTGATCTCATTGAAAGAGCATTGCATCACTCGATCCTTGGGTTAGCTTCTTGAGGGATCGGACAGTGTGACATGATTCTTTGCATTTCCAGTTTAGGAAAAGATTTGAATTGAGATTTCTTATATACAAAGTAAAATTGATATCCGACCACTTGGTCTGGTAGCTAGGGTTCTTGATGAAGAGCTGGCTGCTTTGGCGGTGTCTCGAATCACGTCGATAATTCTCTTTCAATGAAGCGTCACCTGTTATCGCGCTTCAATTATTGGCTTCCCAACCCTATCAACTATGCTTTGATTTACGATGTTACCTGTCATTGATATGAGAGGTATCTCAAACCCCCGTCCTACTCTATCGCCAGTGAAATGCGATATTGATGACCACTGTAATCCATTCGTGTTGTAATGGTTACGATTGATGAAGTTTAGACGCCGAGCAAATGATAATGACGATAAGTTGTTTCTTAAAAGAGTTTTTAAAAGTTCGAATTCAGGTATTAATTTTAGAGATCAAAGTTTCTCTTGGGCGACAAGAAACCAATAGACCATTTCGATGTAGCTAAGAGGGGTAGACATAGGGGTAAAACTTTGCCTTCCATCTCGCTTTGTCGCGCCTGCGCTGTAGTCTTTTTGTATCATGATAGTGCGAACCCTGTTGTAAATACACTGAAATTGCAGTTCAATACTGAGTACGGTTTAGAGAGGTTTCGGTTTAGGGGTGGAGCTAAAATTCGTGCCATAATTTGCACTGCACGTGTATTTAATGCAAGGTGAAAATTGAAAACCACCAATATGGCTGCCATAATGGTGGTTTTACGAATGTGTGTGACGTTACTGACGTACCACTCATCCAAATGGAAGCTCTCTATTGATATTATTGTTATCTAGAAAGATGCCATCATGACCTTGAAAAAAATCCCTCAAGGTCACCACCATTCTTTAATAAATGCGTTTAATAAAGAATTAGGATACTGTATCAAAGGCGGCTGGCAAAATTGGAATTTTACCACCTCTCAAACACCTATTGAACGTTGCTACTCTCTATCGTGTTTAACCCCCTAGTTTTATTAATTCACTTGAGCTCCTCGAATGGATTACGTGCATGCAGACAGTCTTTCAATCTCATTAAATTTCCCCGTCGACGTTCTAGCATAGGCATCGATTTGGCTTGTTGGTTAGTTTGGGCGTTCAGCTCCTCATACCCAGTCCTGATTTTGACGTTTTCTTGTCAGTCGATTTCCTGGGCGCTTCGTTGCCTCCTTTCTCTTACGGTCCTGAGACTCTTCTTATTCTTAACTTCTTTTGAATTCCTTTCATCTTTTTGCTTCTAATGAAGGCAGTACACTTTATCGGAATATTTTAATGGTGTTTCACTCCCCCTTTTTTAATGTCATCCCCCTAAATTACTTTCTTTTCAAATTTTTAAATATCGGTATGAAATAATATATTTCCTTTTCTTTTAATAAAATGAAGCTTAGAGGTCTTTAAAAGTCGATCAGAAAGGTGAACTTATTATCTTTTAATATATATACAGGGTGTTTCTGATAAGTATGGCATAAATTAGGTGGGATGTTCTTTGGGAAATCGATTTGGAGTCGAAAATGTTCTTTGATGAAATTTTACACTCAGTTTGACCAGGGATAGATTTAATTTTAGAAGTAGTAATGGAGAACACTTAGTATTTACTTCAGTCCGACTCATAGCCCAGTATAGAGCCCCTCCCTCCAACACGTAACAAAAATTTTAAATGATCTTATTGGCTCACTTAAACTACGTTTTAATGACGTTGCTGACGGAGATGGCGAAAAATAAGCAATTCCTTTAACCTCTGTCGCTATGACCCGCTTCTTCTTTCATACCCCCGTCTCGTCCCGAGGAAGGGGGTCCGGGACTTTAACGCGCGCCCACATTACTCTGTTCTCTATTCCTTCTTCTAAAATTACATCTATCCCTGGTATCAGTTTAATTTTGACAGAATGTAACGAGCTAGATTCAGGTGAAAATCATAATTTGTTTTAGTTCAAAAAAAAAATAATTCAACACTCTTGATTAATTGCTTTAGAATTTCCATTTAGGTCACTTGTCCTTAGAATGTCTTGGAAATAAAGGGTTGGAGATCGTCTTTAGACTTGGATTATAGACTCCTTGATGAATTTTCTAATTATATAGATGGTTTATTAGAGTATTAATGAGGTTATTTGTCATTTTGGATTTTAAAGACGAGAGCTCTCTTAATTGGGTGTTTTGTTAAAGACGTCAAAATGTCAAGATACTGAATTATACTGTAAAAGGCTCGCGGAATAATTTTGTTCATTAGCAGCTGCATTTTTAATCTATTTTAAAACGGAGGGGTTTAATCTTTTAAAGTTAAATTAGGACTTGATTTACTTACAGAGGAAAATGATACGCGTGACTTTTATATTTCGCTCAAAGGCCCATGGCTTGAAATTTGAATTAAGTTCAAAGTAAATCAGTTCTGAGCTAGCTTTAGTTATACAGAGTGTTTCTGATAAGTCTGTTATAAATTAAAGGGTTTATTCTAAGGTTAAAGGGTCAAACTATGAGTGGAAAGTGTTAAAGAACATGCTGGGGTCTTTCCTTGTTTTAGTGGCCAATCAATGTTGGAAAACTCATCAGTCTCAGAAATACCAAGAAGTGATATCTAGTTTATTAGGGAGAAGATATAAATTCGTCACATTTCTAGCTTTATCTCCAGTCCAAACGAAGGTCCGGAGTTAATCCCCGCCTCTAAATTACAACCAGCATCTAATAGGTTCTTGAAAACTCACGTCAGCGTGACGCGAATGACGTAAATTACGTATTTTCCGACTAAGGAGAGGCGAAATAGCCCGGCCTACTTTTACGTCCCCCCTTGTATTTTGAAAGGGGGACTGGGACTATGGCGCGCGAATGCTCAGGCAACTTATACCTTCTCCCTAGTAAACTAGATATCCCTTCTTGGAAATACCCTTTAAGTATATAATTCACAAATTGAAATCGGCTAAATAGCGTTTTTCTTCGTGCAATGTTCTTTACCGGTGTCAAGTTTATTTTCTAGAAAGTAAATACATTAACTCGTTGTGACTTTAGCGAAGGTATTTGTCGGTTTTGTGTGTCCTTGAAGGTAGCGTACCTGTACACGTGAGGGAAAATTAGCTACCGTTGATTTAATTAATGCCGCGAGAACCAATATGAATTCCTTAGTAGTTCTCGTATATATATTCAGCTCGCGGTTACGTTCTAAATTATCATAAAGCGACGAGAATTAACCGCATAAATAATCGAATTTCAAGGTAAACCTGCATGGGCCAAAACGCATTTTCAATCATTAGACCTTTTCATTAATTAATTACTTGCAGATAAACCAACACTGTCGGGAGGTCGCCCGCTTATGTTATACCCCTCGCACCAAGAGACAACGCTAGACGAAGAAGCGATATCTAGTTTACTAGGGAGAAGTTTTAAGTTGCCTAAGTATTCGCTCGCCATAGTCCCAGTCCCCTTTTCAAAATATAAGGGGGGACGTAAAAGGAGGCCGGGCTATTTCGCCTCTCCTCAGTCGGAAAATATGACTGTAATTTTCGTCATTCGCGCGATCGCCACGCCGACGTGAGTTTTCAAGAACCAATTAGAGGTGGGGATTAACTCCGGACCTACGTTTGGACTGGAGATAAAGCTGCATGGAAATGTGGCGAATTTATACCTTCTCCCTAGTAAACTAGATATCGCTTCTTGGCCAGTCTGAACCCGAGTTCGCTCTAAGACGATTAAACACAGATCTTGGACTGGAGTGGAGATACGACGCGTGGTTTTTTTAGGTCAGCGCCTCTGTAGCGCCACGCCGAGACAAATATTGAAACTTTTTCGACTCAAACTATAGCCATAACAGTATCTATGAGTCGAAAAGTTTCGGGACTCTCCCGGTTGGGGCGACAACAGGCGCGGTACCATTAGCTAATCATTTAGCTTATCATTCCAGTTCATCTGTCTTTAATGGGCTTAGGTTCACTACAAACCGAGGGAGGCTAGCAGACTCGTGCTGCCTCTAGCGGTGCTTCTTGGCACGAGAGAAATTACCCAAGAAGGAGATCTCCCCGCCTTTGTGATGTTTTTGCTTCTATTTTGGAATTAATTGAAGGGTCTTTACACCATGAGAAATCAATTATTATTTAACTTAAATGATAAGAGCTAAGACTAAAAACAAAGGAAAATATTAATGTTCGACTTACGAATTAAAGCAGTCATAATGAATTTATCTACGCCCAACTTCAAGCCATATACATTTTTTTTATTTGCTGAAGTTATAAATGACTTCTACTTCCGATCTCCTTCTATTTCCCTAGCGATGGTATGATGATCTTTCCTCTTTTGAGCAAATTGAGACTGGTGTCTCTTTCTTACAAGGATTTGAGAGGTGCTGCAGCCTGCGGGTCAGGTGCTAGAGAGACAGCCGCATTAATCGGTTACGGCGCATGTACAGGGTGTTTCTGATAAGTCTGCCATAAATAAATGGGTGCGTTCTTTAGGGTCAAAGTGAGCATGGAAAGTTTCATCAAAGAACATTGGGGCCTACAAAATTTAGTTACGGAGATGTGCATGGGCTCTCAAACATTGATTGGCCCCTTAAAACAAGGAATTAGTCGCACATGTCTGGAGTTAGACATATATGAACGTTATTGAACCTTTATCATAAGTTCATAAGATATGTTCCATAAGTTTGTCACTGGTTACAAACTGGAGCTTGTCATGAAGTGACAACGTAGATCATAGATTCGAGGTAAAGCGAAGACGCCTGGTGAGGCGCTGGTCAAAGGCTTAGATCAGACTAAATAGGTTAAGATGGACTGCAAAAGCGACTGCAGTCAATTCTCGCTTGTCGTTCTCAAATTAGCTCGAGCTGTAAGTCTCTAGCATTTTGAAGAACAGAAAGTGTCACACTTACGGAACATATCTTATAATCTTATACTTTATCTAGACCCCATATTCATTGATGAGACTTCCCATTCAGTTCGACCATAAAATCAAACCATGTAATTAATGGCAGACTTATTAGGAACACCCTGTATCTACACCGAGAAGTTAGCACTCTTAGTTCGTGCAGTACGTATAGTTCTGCAAAGAATGATGAGCTTGCATCCATCCCTTTTCTTTTTCATCTTGAGCTTCACCTTCTTGACATCTCTTCTAACTAAATTTGGATCATGAGTCACGCCGTGGTGTGGTAGCGCGAGTGTAAGGGGTCTTCTAACTTTCCGCGGTACGCTTTATACTCTTTCTGATTTAACCAACCAGTTCCGCTAGTGTAGGCAGTCAAGGTCCTCTAATTGCGTAGATGGGACTCGTACAGAAATTGCATTGAGTCGCGGGTTCCCCTTTGGCAATGTCAAACATATCCTTCTTACCCATCCCAGAAGATGCAATGTCCATCAGTATGTGTGCTACAGCGCTATCTTTATATACATCTCGAGCAAAATAGAGAAAACATAATTTTCTTTCTTGAGTTTGTTTTTTAGTTTTCCCGTTCTAACGTATGTTGTTTTGCTTCTTCTGGAGATTTTGTCCTGAATGTCGTTACGCTAGTCTTAACGATGTAATGCATGGTGTGCTAGTATACCGGGATACACGTGCTTAGGTCCGTGTCCCTAACTTGATTATGTAATATACAGCTCTTTTCTTATTGCTTGTGTGAATGCAGGTTTTCTTTCTTTTTTGAGAACGCAGGAGATAATGAGATGATCCTTTTGGGTTTATGACTAGATTAAAACGACGACATTGTAACATATGTTCATTTAATTTTCTAACGTAACTCTATTTTACGCTCCAGTAATGAACTTCAAACGTAAATCAAGCATTTAATCATCCGTTAAATTAAGTATTTACTTTACTGAATTTATTTATTTATATTTATACATATATACATATATAATTAGTATTTATTTATACGTAGTTTTCAGGTTGATACCATTTACACCAGGAGGTTAGGCTACTTGGCGGACAAATTGCGGTGTACGAAGAAGTCTGGCCTTCTTGTGTAGACTGTAGAAATCCTCCTTTTATTTACATACAAATAAAACGGGAACATTTTTTTTCATCTATTAAAACCCAACCCTTTGATGCAAAATTCTAATAAGAAAATTAAACGTATTTGTTAAAGGAAGCGTGTTTCGCTCGAATAAATCTAATCGTTGCTTAAAATGTTCTTTTTATTAATGTAAAATAAAAATACCCCATTTCTCCTTTTATACAATGATAAATTGTTGATAGCTGCAAACGAGAAAGATGCGCTGGTTTCAACCGTAATTTGCATCGAAGTGAAAGCCGAACTACTTTCTATTTCAAAGATATTTTATACTGACACTGATCGTATTTTTGCGTTTGACTTTATTGCATTCACGAATTCAAATACGAGCTTTGATAAAATTTAAAAAAAATAAAAATCTAATGGAAGGGTAAAAGAACATCTTTTGGCACGCCATTTGAATGAGAATAGCAATAAGTATGGTCCTGAGCGTCTACCCAAGCGTGTGCCATTTAAATTCTTAAATAGTTCTTGCGTGTATGAGGTTTTTAGTCGCGTGTGCCCTGCCTAGGATTTACTATTGAAAATTGGAATTTTTTATTTTTTTTTATTGAACGTGGAATAATTTTTAAAGTAGGAATTCAATTGATTAAATATGAAACAACGCTTGGTATATTTTATAGCTGGTTTTGGGAGTGAAATATTTTTCTTTTGCTGTTTTGCTTAATTATTTGAGCCCTGATTGATGTAACCCCATTAGACATTTTTCAAAATTAGGGGATAAAATACTGCACTCTTAATAATATGTTTTCCTATATTTTTAAGTCCTTCCTACTTTTTCCTATATTTTAAGTCCTTAATATGTTTTTCTATAATTTTTAGTCCTTCCTATTTGTTCCTATATTTTTAAGTCCTTCCTATTTTTTTCTATATTTTCAAGTCCTTCCTATGTTTTTCTATATTTTTAAATCCTTCCTATTTTTTCTCCTATATTTTTAAGTCCTTCCTATATTTTCCTATAATTTCATGATAATTCCTAAATTTTTTCTTTATTAATAAAAATGGACTTCCTAAACAAAGACGTGAAAAAGTAAACGATAAGTTGACAAAATCGATTGGCTGAAGTAACAGATATTAAAATTTTCAGTTTTATAAACATGATTATAAAACATATATTTAAAAAATTTGCTTATCTTCATTATACACTGACGTGAAAAAATAAAAGATAAGTGTACAAAATCGATTGACTGAAGTACAGATATAAAGTTTTCAGTTTTAAAAATATGATTATAAAACATATTTGAAGAAAAAAAATTGCAAAAGAAAATAATTCCCACGCATTTCGAATTATAAAAATCGATTTTTGTTTTGAGTAAACCAGCATTGTTTTTAATCTATTTTAATATTTTTTTATCTCGGTGAAATCTCAAACGATTTTAATGAAACTTGTCTTATTGTAAAGAGAAAAATACCAAGCC
The DNA here is from genome assembly GCF_054372755.1 of Phalangium opilio. Classification (NCBI taxonomy): domain Eukaryota; kingdom Metazoa; phylum Arthropoda; class Arachnida; order Opiliones; family Phalangiidae; genus Phalangium; species Phalangium opilio. The sequence goes on along the minus strand of NW_028324158.1, from coordinate 8,049,848 downwards.
TACCTTCCTCGTTAAATTCAGTTTTTCGAAAATGCATTTTAAATTAGACTCTCGCTTTTAAAAACCTATAAAAATTAAAAAAAAGACTTCAAATGAAAATTTTCTTTTGAGTCTTTTAAATCAATATCAATAAGAAACTTATTAAAAAAAGCTGAAAAGATATTTTGTTCATTAAAAAATATTAAGAAGTGGATGGAAAAGAGAAGAAAAAAAAGTTGTTTGCTTGAGTCTAACAAGCAACTTTGACGCTTTTTCGTATCCCTGTACCCTTAACATAAAAAAAAATTTGCGCTAGGGGGCAAGTTTTAATTCGACAGCAGCTGCGAGCGGCTTCTAATTAACAAGAGCCTTCATCAAGCATCTCGAAAGATAAGTTTTGCAAGGGGAGGCCCATATGGGAGGGTGATAATGTCGCCTCCAAAGATGACATAATTGAGAAAATTCTGTTTCACGTTTTTAACACCTAGTATATTTAATGGCTAGGGGGTTCGCGGACCCCACCTTGAAGAACTCATCCATTAAATCACTAATAATGAAGATATATATATATATATATATATATATCATGCAGTTTGATGAAATTCGGAAATTAACTAATTATGACTCTGTATAAAGAACAAAGGTTGTTCATAATAAAGCTTAATGGCTAGGGGTTCGCGGACCTTACCTTGAAGAACTCAGCAATCAAATCACTTTTGATAAACCTATTCCCTTGCAGTTTGTCGAAATTCGGAAGTTCACTAATTATGACTGTACATAGAACAAAAGGTGTTGAATGGAGAGTTCTTAATGGCTTAGGGTTCGCGGACCTCACCTTGAAGATCTCAACCATTAAATCCCTGTTTATGACAATACCCCCTTGTGTTAATAATTGCAATCATGCATAACGAATGGTGTAGAATAGAACATTCTTAATGGGGCTTAATGGCTAGGGGTTCGGGGACCCCACCTTGAGGAACTCAGAAATCAAATCACTGTTTATGACAATATCCCCTTGTGTTTTTAATGTTATTAATTACAATCATGCAAATGTGTGGAATTCTATAATTAACTAATTATGTTTCTATATAAAAAACAAACATATCTCAACCATCTTATATAGTAACCCTGTTGCAAAGTATGGGCTCAAGGCGAAGGTATTTTAGGTAGCTTCCCCCCCCCCCCCATGCTTCCGTTTGTAGCTTGTTCTTAACGCGAGGAAGCGCTACTAATAGGTATTAGGGTGTGCGACAAAATAATTATCCAAACCTTGCTAATATCCATCACTGCCTCGTTGAACTTAGCCGCCCTTGATGGTTCCTTTACCGGGCGAGATTAATGTCAAAACATCGTATATCAGAGTATTAATCATAGGAAGATATGTGTGACGGTGTTAATTATATGTATTTAAATATATATATGTATGGGAAATTTTGCAGGTGCCAGGAATATTTTTTATCTGATTTATTTATTTAAAGTTTTTAAGTCCTTAAGTTCCAAAGGGTATTTTTAAACTGGAGATTACAGTACAGCTTACAAGAATTGCGTAAATAATCTCAAAATTTTAATTAATTGGTGTTTTTATTTTTCCCTTTTTAAGGATAAATACAGGAGTTTTATAGAATTACAAAACATACATTCATAGTGGATACATAGATATGTGAATTTACTGTATTTTTTAACAGTAATTTATAGACGATTCAAATTTAATTTTGGTATTTATAGAACAGTAAAAAAGTCGTATTTCTAAAGATTATGACAAAAACAATTACTGACGATTTACTATTTTGTTAACCGAGTAAATTACCATGGTAGTATACCGGTTAAATTGCCATATTATTATACCGGTTAAATTACCATGTTTTAGCCCAGTAAATTACCATGGTAGTTATTAACCGAGTAAATTACCATGTTATAGCCGAATAATTTAACATGTTATTAACCGAGTAAATTACCATGGTAGTATACCGGACAAATTACCATAGTATTTTACCTGATAAATTACCATAGTATTTTACCTGATAAATTACCATAGTATTTTACCTGATAAATTACCATAGTATTTTACCTGATAAATTACCATAGTATTTTACCTGATAAATTACCATAGTATTTTACCTGATAAATTACCATAGTATTTTACCTGATAAATTACCATAGTATTTTACCTGATAAATTACCATAGTATTTTACCTGATAAATTACCATAGTATTTTACCTGATAAATTACCATGATAGTATATCGCATAAATGACCATGGTAGTATATCGCAAAAATTACCATGATTAAACTACGATATGCCAAAATTTACAGACTAGAAGTTATCTCTGCAAAGTGCAATCACAGACTTTTATGGTAAATCAACCAAACCAAACCAAATTTGAATTGAATAATAAACCTCTCTGCTTCTGCCGTTCTTATTATTATAACAGAGCAAATTTAAGCTCATGAAGCAGCAATAAAATGGACTGATTTGAAAATTTGACGGATATTAAACAGTACTCGCGAATGGATGGGGTTAAAAAAAATGTAACTTGAAGAAATTTTTCTAGAGAGGATTAGGAATATTTTAAAAGAGGGCGAAAGTGCGTGCGGGATTTTAGCTAACTATAAAAGGCTGCTAGCCCTACTTAAAATTCAGAAAGGTTTTTCATGTCGTCCATTTAGCGGTCCATAAATTCCCATTTTTACGCCTTAAGTACCTTTAAAAGCCCTTATTTTTGGCAAGGTTTTTTATTATTATTCATTTTGAAGCCACCCTCATTTTTAAGCCAGTATTTCATTTTAATTCTTATGACGGTTAAATTTACAGGCGACATACATTAAGTTTTTTTATGCAGTCGATTAATGTGTTCTGTTTCCATAAGATCTTTCTTGTAATTCCTGCTTCGATAGCTTTAATTTCTTTTTAATACTTCTAGTTTTGCATTATTTTCAAATAAATCTTCAGAGTAAGTCAATTAAGGTGGGATTTTACAAAGTCATTATGATCTTTTAGGTGAGTTTGAGAATTAGGGTTTTAGTGAGTGAGTAATTATTACTTGTCGGAGTTTTTTTAATTATTATTAATTGAGAGACTTAAGTAATTATTAAGGGTTTCCTGCATGGGTTCGTCACTTGTTGGTCTCCACTTTAGTTGACAAAATACAGGACTTCGCGTTAATACGTTGAATTAAGGGATTTTTGCTAAAAATTATTTGCAAGTTTGATAGCATTGATTAAGAGGAATTTTGGTGTCAGTTGGTGCAATTGTTGGTGTAGTTTTGCAATTGTCACATTAGTAAAGAACCAGCTTAATATCAGATGAGCAAATGGTGTCAGTCGATGCAATTATGTGTACACGTAGTTTTGTTCCAAATGCTTTGCGATTTTCAGCATTTGATATGAACAAATTTTTGTTGCAATTGCTCCAAATGCTTTGAAATTTTCAACATTTCATATGAACAAATTTTTGTTTCAATTGCTCCAAATGCTTCAGTTATCATTAATCTTAAAGGGAAGGTGCATGCAAATTTTGGTGTCAATCTTTGGAAACAATTATTGATGTAGTTTAGTCAGAGTTTCAAAATTACGAAAAGAAAAATTGTTTTTATTGAATCCTTACAAATTAGCTATATTTTAACAAAAAACTCAGCTAACTCCAAAGCTGAACGCCTAAAAATCCACTAAAATTGAAAGACCACTGTGTTATTATATATATCAATCCATCCGTGTAGAGGAAGCCTTAAGAAAAAAGTAATACCTAAATGTAATCTAGCGCGAAATCGTGCTTTCGGAATTTTCTTGCGATGAAATTTCTTTTGTTGAAAGAAACAAGATTTAATATTCGAAATCAATAAGTTTTTCGTAGATTAAGTTCAATGTTTGGTTTAGGTAGATTACTGCTGCTGTAGGCCTAGTAGATGTGGTTTGTTGGAGATCATCGAAACGGAAGGCGTTGCTAGGGGAAACATCATGTTCCAAAACCCCTTTTTGTGTATCGAGGTGGGCCAAGCAGCTAGCTAGTGAAATTGGAAACGAATTCGGTCAAGTGAAACCTCTAGACCTTGAGAATCCATTCAAACTTTTTCAACTTCATCCACTCGGTTTTATGATGCGTTTTATTCACTGCGCTTTTTTGTACGTTATAATATTTGGCAAAGTAGAAAATTGCATCCATCTCTGAGGTCACGGGGTGGAGGTAGATATATAAGGACATACGTCATAAAACTACAGTTTTGTCTGTCTATTAGTAACGGTCTGAAACTAAAGTAATAAATAAAGAGCGAGGGGCTAATCACTATCAGATTCCTTAATTGACATTCATTGATTACCGTCAATGGTAGTAAATTTTGAGTGGAAAATATTCTACGATGTTTTGCCCAAAGCTTAGGCTGCACTGTTTAAAAGTTATGATGGAAGCGTTTTAATTATGACCCCTTAAATTTAATTATCTAAGAAACTATTAAACGATGCTAATTTAACTAAGGGGTCATCATTAAAACACTTGTGGTATTTCTGGCAAAATGTCATTGAGCATTTCCGACTCAAAATTGATTTTCCATATAGTCAGTCCACTGCAATTATGGCTCCTACCACCATTTTGGAATTAGAACCCCTCTCTATTGTGATCTCATTAGTACTGTCAAAGATACAGTGTATGAATAAAGTAGTGCTTTATCACGTTCATGACCGTGCACATTAGTGTAGGACATGGCGTGAAATGTCCCTATAACATTATACATTTTGTCATTTTTTTACGCGTCCAATGGCCAAGCAAACTGTAAGGAACCAACCGCGTGCGATACAGTCGTTTCAAGGAACATCTAAATCTTTCTTAGATTGCTAGTTTCCGTTTTCGGTATGAAAGATCTGCCTCGAAGTCTCCGCATGCAGGCAGCCACGCATTGAAGATGTTATGGGTTCATTCCATTTATTTATCATACACTCGGGGCCCCTGCTCTTTATGAGGGTATTAAGATAGAAAAAATTGACAAAATGAGAGTCGACGTGGGAAGAATTACAATTTTCTTTTTTTTATTTTATTTCCTTAACCGTGGTATATCTTAATGGAATACTCAAATGATAAACTGTAATTCAAGTATTTGAGAATGTCGACATCAAATAGGTAATTCTATTAACTGCAATCAGAGAAACCAACACAATACACCTTTTCGAAGGGAAAAGGGGGGTAGGCAACCCTTAGTATCGGGACATACAAGGGGGTTGCTCCAGTGCCGTGTTTGCGCACTCTCAGATCCAAAACGCCTTCAGCGCAGGCGCTAAAAGCGAGATGGTAGGCAGAGTTTTACCCCCGCGCCTTTCCCTCTTAGACTCGTCAAAAGGATGTATTGAGGAGAGGCCGCCAACTTGTGTTATTTGCCTTGAGCCATGAAGCACCGCTAGAAGCAATGCGAATTGGCCATGCTTAAGCTTTTAGTGAGCTTTGGCTCCGTCTGGCGTTGCCTCTTGGTGCGAGGGAAACACCCAAGATGGCGTCATTCCCTCCTGCAAGTAACTCTTGATCTATTGGTCCATTAACGTTTTACTTATGGGCACCTGGCGATGTCTTACAAAGGTCCTAGGAAATGCTCACAAAGGGAAGAGGAAAAGTTACACTTCGAGAACGTTTTGATTGTCTCGGTTGTATGATCCACAATGTTGTTGGAAAACATTTAAGAATCACTTTATACGAAGTTCGACACACTGCACAAGTGCACATAGCGTTTTTTTGGGGTCTCGTTTTCTTTCTCCCCTTGACCCAAGACTCGAGTGTCGGATTAGGGACTTGATACGCCCCGACAACTCGGGAAATCCTCAGACACTTTCTCCGTCTTCTTCTGGATTACGTTTCTTCCTTCCGTCCACCATAGCGGGGCTTCAACGACAGCGACACACAGCTTTTCCCTCTCTTTTTCATATAACTGAAGCGTATATTTAACCGAAGTTGTCAAACAGAAAGTTTTACGTACTTGCTGTTAGACAACACCAGAAGTTCGGTCGAAGTTTTGAACTACAGAGTCCTTCATTTGGGATCCACTACGTCAGATCCTTTTAAGTCTTACCTCTGCAGTTCTGGCAGCCATATTGGTGGGTTTCAGCTTTCCTCCTGCATTCAACCCACCAATATGGTCGTCATTTGGGTGAATACTACGTCAGACCTCCTAAGTCTTACCTTAGTTCTGCCAGGCATATTGGTAGGGGTCAGCTTTTCTCCTGCATTCAATCCGCCAATATGATCCTGTAAATTATGTCACAAATCTTAGCTCCTCCCTCAACTGATAGCTCTCTATATATGCCGGGTTCTACACATAATACCCGACACCCAAGAACCTAGTGGTATTTCGAAACTAAAAGCAAAATGCTTAAAGCTTTTGTTTTCGTTGTCGTTAGTTTTTTTATGACTCAAGTTTCAGTTCTATTTCTCCCTCATTGTTCATAAAGGAATGCTTTTACTGTTAAATTTGTGTTGAACGTCTGTTTTATATAGTTCTGATCGGTTTTTTTCTCTGTCCAATGCATCTCGGGTCTGCCAGAAACGTTTTTTCCGACTGTTTGGGTGATCAAGTGAGGTGCAATCGGTTACAGTCGCTTTGACAAAAAGCTCTTAATGCTAGAGAGTATGCACGTGCGGCTAAGCTTAGGATATATTTGGAATTGAAAAGCCTAAGCTACCGGGAGGTGTAACTGTTACGTTGTCAATTCGATAGATTCTGTTTAGAGTTATTCCCAAGTGTGTTTGTTTATTTTTTTGCGCTTGATTTTGGAAAGAATGTATGGATGCATGGCTTCTTTGGATCTTCGATATGGGTTACAAGGACCTTCGTATTATCAGAAGGGGATAATAGAAGAAGGATGACACTCTGTATCCTCTTAATACTTTAGTTATGTAACATGGTTCTTCCCAGGCTAACCCTTTTTGTTTGCTCTCCTGCTCATCAAACTTCAGATGGGTAACCATCGCACCGTGCAGGGTGAATTCTATAACTGTTTGGTACTAAATCCCCAACAATCAACCCACAAACCTTGATTGTCTTGACGTGAGACAAAAACGCACAAGCCCATGCATGCGCCTTGGGAAATAGTTAAGCAGCGCTAATAGATTAATGATGAGGGAACTATTTATCGCGTATGTTTGTTCGGTTTAGTAACCTTGCTCCAAATGTTAAGGGATAATGTTGGGTAGTAAGAATCATGTTACAATTACCCCCTTTGTGGTAGGCCTACACTTCTCTCATTAATAGTTATGGGATCAATAAGTTTGTAAACATTGCTGGAATGCCACTGAATAATTTATGTCGATAAAATCATCTTAACATTTTCCACTTTGCTTAAGTTGCGACATCTAATTTTGCGTCCCATTTTAGCACGAAAAAAAAAACACCCTGAGTTTTATACTTTGTAAAAATCTTAAAATATAACCCAAGGTTATTTCGGAGTTCGTTGAACGAATTCTTCCTGACTTCACTCTCTCTCTCTCTCTCTCTTTCTCGTAATAACTTTCTCATTCTTATTAATCGGCGGAAAAGATCTTTGGCGGTTTAAAAGAGTCCCATCTGCGTAATAATTCGACAGTGCAGCTAACGCTTAAGGGACTTATATATAACTGAACGAGAACAGTAAAAGCGTAGCCGCAAAAACCACACCACGATCATAGCCCATCAACCTTCTATTCCTCATTTTGCGCGGGAAACACCATCAATTTTTAAAAAGGGGGCAGTAGCTGTATGCGTGCAAGCGCAAGCCAGAAAGTCAATGTTGAATAATTGAACGGTTCGCGCCTTTTTCTGACTTTTACTACACTCTGGAGTAATTCTCCATCGATCCAGACACATCCATTTAACTCGACCGTATCGTGGGGTGAACCACTTCGGGAATTATTTATTAGACGCAGGGAGTCCTGTAATTCCTACAAAATTCTATATTTTTGAACCTATCCTATATTATCCTCTAATTTCAAGAAAGATACTATCAAGAAGTGATATCTAGTTTATTAGGGAAAAGGTGAAAATTCGCCACATTTCTAGCTTATCTCCAGTCCAAACGTATAGTAGGTCCGGAGTTAATTCCCGCCTCTAAATTACAACCAGCATCTCATTGGATCTTGAAAACTCACGTCAGCGCGACGTGAATGACGAAAATTACGTATTTTCCGACTGAGGAGAGGCGAAATAGCCCGGCCTCCTTTTACATCCCCCTTTGTATTTTGAAAGGGGGACTGGGACTATGGCGCGCGAATACTTAGGCATCTTAAACCTTCTCCCTAGTAAACTAGATATCGCTTTTTTGATAATATCCTATAATTTCAAGAAAGCTACTATAATATCCTATATTTTTGACTTAGTCTAAGTTTTCGTATAGTTTAACATCAAATTTATCAAAATTTAGCTCTTTTATTTGACTAGACACCGAAATTGCTGTTTTTCATATATTATATTTTAATTAAGTTCCTCTGAATTTTCAAAGTAAAATCCAATTTGTTAATTTTTTAGATTTTCTACATAATTTAAGCCGAAATATAGTATTATATAAGAGAAATTTTAGTTCTATATTTACCTATAAAAACACATTTTTTTTTCATCTATAAAACTTAGCATTTCTTTCTTGAATAAATATGGTTTTCGCATTTTCAATTAAGTTCTTCTGAAGTAAAATGAGATATATTATATTAAGTGAAAATAATTTAATATTAAATTCGTGTACATTAAGTTTAAGTACACTATACTTGATACCAGCTTTACAAGTGAAAACCCCTCGTTTTGGAATATTTTGGTAGCCCCTGGCTTTTTGATGGCAATGATCTTTAGAGACTGTATAAAAAGCTTTAGAGTGTAAAGACAGAAATTCTCGGGGTACCCCCTTTTTCATTTATATATATGAAAAAAGAAAGTGGCTTACTTAAACTTACTAAGCTAGTAAGTCAAAAAGGATCCTAGTTTGGCAGATCGTCAAAAATTCGTAATTATGGGATATGAGACGCAGAGGTCTTTGGCCAATTCATTTCAATGTTTGTTGAATCATCGTGTATATAGTAAAGAGGCCTTCACTATATCGCTCTATCAATTGAATTTATTGTTTATTTATTTGAAAATAGTTTACGGCCAATTTTTTACATTATTAAAGTACCCAAAAAATAAAAGGAAAAATGTAATCCGAACGAAAATCTTCGTTTGTTGTAAGACAGAACATTGATTGGGTATGTGGGCAACAAAGACGTTAGAGAGCATTTGAACGTTACTAGCCATTTTGTTTCGTCTTATGAAAACAAAGTGGTCAAACCTCGGGTCAATCACCAAAACCATATTTAACAAGGGTCTATTGAACTCACGCTATAGACAATCTATATCCGATAACCTTTGACCTCAGACTGTAAAAAGAATTTTTTAAATCGGACTTCTTCGCTACACTGACCTTCACAAAATAGCATTATAATTAAAAAATTTAATTACTAAACTAGGTCAAGACATCACTGAAAAATTGCATTAGCGACATTATTAAATTTAACCTAACCCCAAAATAGTTTCACTTCAATATCATATCATCATGTCACATCACGAAAGAATTTATGTTACATACATTCGAAAACGTGATGAATTCCTTCTTGAATTAATTATTCAACAACTATATCTTCTTGCCATCCCACGTAACCTTGGTTTGATATAATTTCATTTCTCTCTCTCTCTCATTATAAATGACTCTCATCATTCATGATTTTTCCTTCTGATTAATTTTAATTGAAGACACCATTAAGATAGGGTGGTGGCTTCCCTTCTAATACGCACCATGTTCTCCTCGACCCCTTTCACCGTGCAATTAGCCCTCCTGATGTACTTACTTACTGTACCGCGAAAAAGACTGCTGCTGGCGAAATTCGAAGATATTAACTGTCTTCAATGAATATAAGCTGGCTGGCTGTCGCGTGGGAGGACTAGGCTATACATGCACTCCCCAAGTCATCTCGTTTTATTTATTCTGCCTCATCTGACATTTTAGATTTTTTATCTTTGCCATTCCAAACCCCGTACATAAATTGTTATTTAAAGAGAGAAAGAAAGAGAAATATATAATGACATACGTCACTTCCGTTTTGGTTCAATGCCAAATATTCTATATGGGTACGGGTAATAATAAAGTTTAGTAAGGACTTTTAGGCCTCACCAAGAAGTGATATCTAGTTTATTAGGGACTATCCGGAGGTATAAGATGCCTAAGCACCAGTACAAGCACCAATTCAAGCACCAATACAAGCACCAGTACAAGCAACAGTACAATCACCAGTACAAGGACCAGTACAATCACCAGTACAAGGACCAGTACAAGCACCAATACAACACCAGCACAAGCACCAATACAAGCTCCAATACAAGCACCAGCACAAGCACCAATACAAGCACAGCGCCAATACCAGCACAAGCACCAGCACAAACACCAGTTCAAGCACAAACTGTAGTGAAATATGGGCTCCTTCTAACACGGCCTAGGCGGAAGCACCAATACAAGCACAAGCACCAGTTCAAGCACAAGTACCAGTACAAGCACCAGTACAAGCACCAATACAAGCACCAATACAAGCACCAGCACAAGCACCAATACAAGCACAGCACCAATACCAGCACAAGCACCAATACAAGCACCAGCACAAACGCCAGTTCAAGCACAAACTGTAGTGAAATATGGGCTCCTTCTAACACGGCCTTGGCGGAATCCCACCTGTGTTTTGATTTCTCTGTTAGTATTTATGAAATGGTCTATTTTGGTCGCTTCCGAGGTGATGAAAGGGTTAATATAAAGGATTATATTTAATTTTGCAATATTGTCTATTTAAGGGTTGTTTGTTGGTGTTTGGTATATTAAAATTACGTGTATTTATTTAAAGATGATGAATCGTTATTGCACATCCGCGAATAATATATGCAAATTGCATGTGGGTGGTATGGTATGTTTTTAAAATTAGTTTCGTATTAGTAATATTTATTGCTGTAACTCACTTTACCAGTTTCGTTACGCCCACGTGTGATTTGTTTGCCAATATTGAGGGAATTATTAATTAGTTTTAAACATTCCTTCGTTAAGATTAAGCCCCTTTAACTTTATACATTGAAACAAAGTCCTAGATTTATTTATTAATGTTAACGAATATTAAAGGTTAATATAGTGGTTCTTACTAATTTAAATCATATATTGCAATCTCAGCGCTGCGCTGTCAGAGCGTTACTAACAGAGAGAATGGACGACCTTTGTCACCTTTCTTAAGAATTGAATGGATATTCCTTATTAATATTTACTAGCAGTTGTCTAACTCAAAACCTTATAAATTGAAAATCAGAAAACTTCAAAGTGTAGAAATTGAATTTCAATTTTTAATTTAGTTATGAGTGAAATCGAACGTCTCAAAAAAATGGAGTGTGTTGAGCGAGAAAAAATTATTTTTGCTTTTTTTTTGTTTTTTGCAATGGCAAGGCGGTGCACAGGGCTTTTGGCCCCTTTTTAAATGAATTAAATTTGGGCTAAGGCGTAAAATCATCAAAGCGAAGAAAGGAAAACCATGTAGCTCTAGCTAGAAAGACTCCAAGCCAGCTAGCATAAGTTTATAATATATGTTCCATAAGTTTGGTTGTCACTGGTTACAAACTGGAGCTTGTCATGAAGTGATTGAAGTAGGTCATAGATTCGAGGTAAAGCTACGCCTGGTGAGGCGCTGTCAAAGGCTTAGTACAGACTAAATAGGACCTAGATGGAAGTCCTTCAAAATTAACCACCGAGTGTAGCCAATCAATTCTCGCTTGTCGTTCTCGAACTAGCTCGAGCTGTAAGTCTCTAGTAATACGAAGTGTCATACTTATGGAACATATCTTATAAACTTATGAAGAATGTAATTTTAAACTCGTTGCCATTGTCTCTCAAATATAAGAGAGTCCGAGCTTGGAGAGAGAAAAACTGAGACGATGGTCTGTCTCTCTCGCCTTGGGCTTTGGAAACCAGAGCTATAAGGTTCGTGGTGCAAGGCTTATGGCCCAGGGGTAAGGGTAGTAACATTACACCCAGACTTTCAAGCAAGGAAATTGATTTTTGACTCCACTGCAACAAACATCCTTCAGGGCCAAGATGCAATAACTTCAAAAAAATTTGAAATTGATTCATTTTATGTCTTAACATAATGAAGATTTACAGAAGATCGTAATTTGTAAGCCGTTCTTTTCGATTCTGCACGTTTGTCAAATTTCTAGTTTTTAATTATTATCCGTAATTAAATCCACTTCTTTAGTATAATCTTTGCAGTTTCAAACTCTAAGTTGATTTAATTATATCGACGGAATGGAGTCAGTAACTTGGGTAACAAATGGCTCTTCACCTTTCCCTCAAAATGGCGGAGAGCTTACGGAGAATTTGTCTATTCAATTTTGAATTATTTTCGGAAATTAAGTTTGCTACTTCTATACAAACTACTCGAATTCATATGGGGGATTAGACAGTGGGATATGGCTTAAGACTGGCTGTTCCCCTTTCGCTCCCTCAAAATGGCGTAGAACCCTGCACGCAATAGAGACTTCGTAATAAGTACTACGTCATGCAACGTCATAGCCTAAATACTGCTAAAAACACAGCAGGAGGAGGGATATTCTGTAAAAAATACTACCGTAATGGCGCTGAGGGTGAAGCTAAGCCCGAATTGCCAAGTCAATACTTGCAAGGCTCTTTATATTGCCGCCTAAATCAAGGCCCAACCACTTCCTCTCGCAACCAATGATTTTCAAAAAAATAACTCTTAAAAAGTCAAATTTTGAAATTCAAAATTAATACCCCAGAGAATAACAAAAATTTAATCCATTAAAATTTATTTGTATCAAATTCTAAATACATTCATATTACATTGTTTTGGCTTTAAATCTTTGCCATAAAAGATATTTGGTAAGCTGAGACAATCTTTGAAAATAAATGGGGAATAGTATATCCATAAATATATAACAGAGCTTTCAATCCTTTTATTTCAATTTTATCAAAAATGAAACAAGATCCGCTATATAACGTGCAGTTCTCGCTAGTTCGTGTTGGTTCCAAAGATAACCCAATTTCTCACCGCACAGATGCGACCACCGAAACCAATTTGTCCGTAGTTTTGAAGGCAACGCTGAGCCCTTGTTAATTTCGAAAGGAGAAATAATTATTTTTGAGACTTGAGGATTTGTTAATTTCTCTAGCTTGTTTCACTGCAGTGTTAGACGTGTATGCTAGCTTTCCCTGTTGTAACATTTATTTGATGATTCTAAGGAAATATTCTAAGGAAGTTTGTACTATAGAGGTTTGTTTGCATCCGGCATATTCGCTTTACAAAGCTTCCTATTTTATATTATGTACGTGGTTTTGAAATAGGGCCAAGTTTCCCGGCACAAGTTTGCTTTATCTTGGTAATATAGTAGCTACTTTCGTACGTCTCTCTAATCTTATTCTTGGTTTTCGTGCGTGTTTCTGTTTCTTAGAAGTAAATTTTCATAAGAAATACGGTATATGTGGGCTGTTTACTAGGCAGGCACTTTTTGAAATTGGAAATAAAGTCCATATTCGTGTTTAGCACCCTCAAATTAGTCAGAAACATTGAAATTTTATGTTTATTTTTAAATTATATGTATATTTTTTGGTATCTACCTGAAAATGTGGGAGAAGTTAGGGATTTTGAAAAATGGTTACGTCAATTGTTAGGGAATTAATTTCATGTTGGCCCGATAATGTTCCTATTGTAGTACCAGGGATAGATTTAATTTTAGAAGTAGAAATGGAGAACGGTTAGTATTTACTATTTACTTCAGTCCAATTCATAGCCCAGTAAAGAGCCCCTCCCTCTAACACGTAACGAAAAGTTTAAATTATCTTATAGGCTCACTTAAACTACGTTTTGATGACGTTGCTGACGGGGACGGCGGAAAATACGTTATTTCTTTTTACCTCTGTCGCTATGACCCGCCTCTTCTTTCATACCCCCATCCTCGTCCCGTGGAAGGGGGTTCTGGACTTTGACGCGCGCCCACATTACTCTGTTCTCCATTCCTGCTTCTAAAAATAAATCTATACCTAATAATGAACACTAAAAATGAAGTTAATTTAATGAAACCTACACGTATACGTAAAAGAAATTTAATTACAAAATTTCGAAATGTCAATTATAAGAAATTAACCTTCATTCTTTTAAAGAATGATACGCTAAATTAAGAGCATCGTGATTATTGTGAAATTAGTGAGTAAAAAAGGCCGGGAGCCTCACTACAGTCGGTGCTATATAATAAAGAAAAAGAATAAATGAAAGCCCTCATAAGAAACTTACACCGTGTCCAATCGAATCTCCAGTTCTTTCACTTCTTCCTCTTAATTTCTTTCATTCGATTGAGAATTATATTAACCATCTTTACACACAAATTTCTTGGATTTTTTTTCCGTAAGCCTTAAAACCCGTTCTTTTAAGAAAATATCGGGAAATTGTGGCCCCCCATGCGGGTAAGGACGCCCGCCGGGTTACACGACCATTATTACTCAACGTTGAACCGGCGTGCTAGCGGATTAACATAATGTTAAGGCAGCCAGGAGCTTAAGAAGGGATTTTCAAAACCCTACCAAGAGAAGTTCTAGCAGCGGTTCCTCCGGGAATGCATACAGCTAATTGGAATCTAGTACATCCGCCATTTTCTCAACGTATCTAGAAGGATTTTGTGGGAAGAGCTAAAGACTAATTATTAAGAGAAGTGTACGAGCACAAAGCGGGGTAATTGTAAAATGATTCTTCCTACCCAACATCATCTAAACATTTGGAGCAAGGTTACTGAATCGAATCACATACGCGATACATAGTTCCCTCATCATTACTCTATTAGCGCTTAACTATTTGCCAAGGCGCATGCGCTTGTGCGTTTTTGTCCCACGTCAAGACAATCAAGGTTTGTGGGCTGATTACTGGGGATTTAGTACCAAACAGTTTTAGAATTCAACCCATCTGAAGTTTGATGCGCGGGAGAGCAAACGAAAAGTATGCATGAGCTGGGAACAATCATGTATTAAGAGGATACAGAGTGCCATCCTTCTCCAATTATCCCCTTCTGATATGATGAATTTTACCTCGCGTTGCTACAGTTAAAAAGACGTCAGAATTATGAGGCGTGACGGATTGGAAGTTCTCAAGCCACGCCCACAAAATCCGCATTGAGATTAACGTTCTAGATATGGGGACACAATCATTCCTGTGAACTGTATGCATTCCTGGTTCCGCCTATTGCATAGAAACGTGCAAAACTCGCATAGTAATGAATGCAAAATGGGGGCGAACTTCCGAACTACATGCGGAGGAAGTTTAATCTTAAAATCTTTAGAGAATATGCTCGAATTGGCAAAACCACGAACGTGGTATCGTAACGTGGATAACTAAAATTTTACGGCTTTGAATAATTTGGTACCATGTCTATTTTGACCGGAATCTATACATTATAAAGCTCGGCTCAGAGAAACTGTTGAAATTATTAAAAGCAAAGATCACGGTTCTACACATATTACCAGGGATAGATTTAATTTCAGAAGTAGTAATGGAGAACGGTTAGTATTTAATTTAGTCCGACTCATAACCCAGTATAAAGCTCCTCCCTTCAACAAGTTCCAAAAGTTTAAATTATCTTATTGGCTCATGACGTTGCAAAATTCCTTTTTACCTCTGTCGCTATGACCGGCCCTTTCTTTCATAACCATCTGTCCCGGGGAAGGGGGTCCGGGACTTTGACGCGCGCCCAGATTACTCTGTTCTCCATTCCTACTTCTAAAATTAAATATATTCCTGATAATACCTTAAAAGAACGGCCTTCGTGAACCAGACATGGGCGAACCCTCTGCCTCTCCCACTCCCACTCCTCAAAGTTTTTTAGCGGGGAACGAGTAGCTCACTCCAACTGATTTTCCATAGTAGGCCTTTCCAGTAAACCTCGCTCCTTTCCCAAACAAAACATCACTGTAACTTTTCACTCCTCTCACTGCTCATTTTATCTCGTAGTTTTAATAAACCTCCTCTCATCTCAATTAAGATAAAAATTAAAATGTTTCACTCCTCTCACTTCTCATTTTATCTCGTAGTTTTAATAAACCTCCTCTCATCTCAATTAGGATAAAAATTAAAATGTTTCACTCCTCTCACTGCTCATTTTCTCTCGTAGTTTTATTAAACCTCCTCTCATTTCAATTAAGATAAAATTAAAAGTTTTCCACTCCTCTCACTACTCGTTACTAAACCTCCTCTCATCTCATTCTCAATTAAGATAAATTACCATTAAGATAAACCTAGGCCCAGCAAAACTTCCGTGTCACTGCAATAATTATGGCAACACTTATTGCAACATATGCTTTTGAGCTTCATTAGTTGTTGAATCAAAATAAGACTTGTAGTGTAAAGCCCGACTACCTATTTTGTCCAGAAACTTCCGGAAAGCAGTGATTCTTGAACGATAAGCCTGAAGACGAAGCCGCTGGAGTTCTACCTTAGTTTTGATAAGGTCCTACACTAAAGCAAACTTTGTTTCTCGATTTATTTTCTAATTTTGGCATTTTAAACTAAGTTTAATAAGTATCACCCAATAAAACACAGCTCGTCAAGGCACACCACTGGTGAGAGAAGCGGAAACTGTCAGTGTCAAAATTTTCTGCAGCTTAACTTTCACACTTCGTTTATTCTATTGAATCTTGTGTACCAGCGTTTCCCACACTACCAGCCTTGCAACGTTCCTCGAACATTATCAAAGTTTTGGTTCAGCCAATAAGCAATCGTATTTCACTAGGCTACGTGACTGTAGCCTGTCAAATACAATTTGTGTTTACAGCATGTTCAAAGCTAGAGAGCCTTGTTTCCACCTCTATGAATCACTAACCTTCGCCTTGGCTTAACAATATACCCCCGTTACTATTTCAAGCACAGTAAGGTTTCTTTATTTCCCTCCCTTGTCTCCCTAACCCCACCCAGAAACAGTGGATAGTTTTTGATTTTCTCTCCTCTCCAAAAGCCTGAAAGAAGGAGAGAACCCCCTCTCCCAAAACATTTTTCGTCCCACTCACCTCTCACACTCACGAGCCATTGCTAAACGTTTGGTTTTCAAACTCACCCCCTTTTACGCCACCCGTAGAAACTCGCGCTCTTTTAAAATTTGTATTTTGAATTGGCCAAGAGGTTCACTCCAATGTTTCATGATATTAAATCGTGGCACTCATTTTCATGCCTTTTTTTTTTGTTAGAGGCCTACCACTCCCACTCACCCTCCACTCACAATAGTATAATTTCTGATTCTCTCCTCTCAAAACGCTCATTTCGCTCCAAAAGGAGAGGAGAGCGCCCATGTCTGTCGTGAACCTCTCTACTGATTAATTTAGAAAAAGCCTAATGTATAATGTTATGTTAGCTGGCTTTACCTTTAATTGTGATTGACCTTTGAACTGATGTAATTTTCGTCATAAGAACCCAATGCCCTGCAATTTTTCAAATAAATTAACAATACAAGGTCGTCAAACTCATGGAAAAAACCTGGAAAATTATTTTTCAGTGAATAAACATAGAGGAAACTTATCATTGACCAATTTTGGATGCTTATAAAAACTGGAAATTTGAAATATCTAATATAAACAATTGTTTCAAATAATTAACACCAACAATTCTAATATCTTCATAATCATGAGTAAAATTCGTTTTCACTTTTGCAAATAATTTTACAATTGAGACGGACAACTACATTCATTCATAATGTCAAGGAAAGCAAGAAAATCTGGAGACTTGAATTAATTCTCAAGGGTGGTTAAGTTACTTGTAAAAGAAAAAAAAACCAAATAAAAACAAAAAGGAATAATCGTATATTTAAACGAGCGTAGTTAATTCGAGGGAATTATGTCAGTCGCGATTCGTTCAGCTCCGAATTGAATCTATTAAACCATCCAAACCCTTTTACGTCACGAGCTATTTTAAGCGGTTATCGCTAGACCCGACCGTTTTCGTTTGTCCCCCACTACGAATCCTACCAGCCTGTGTTACAATAACAGAACCAACTCATTTCCATAGGAAAAGAGCGCTTCATGGGTAATTTTTTTTAATCGCATTCCTGTCCTCTCAGACTGGGAGATAAGGTACTCAGACATATAAACACGTAGATGTCATAGTTAACTCGTAAATGGTTTGTAGAATTTGAATATTGGTATTGCAGGTTGATGTTTTCGTTATTTGTAAAATCTGATTTCCATTTATGGTTTTTAAAATTCGTAAATTACGTTTTATTGATGAGAAATTACGTAAGCTGATGAAACCTCTTAAGTATCCATCTATCTGAGCGACCATGTAGTGGCAATTCATGTCACGTGTCAATATCTGATTTCAATTTAGGGTTTTTAAAATTCGTAAATTACGTTTAATTTATAATTATTTCCAGAAGCTCACGAAACCTTTTAAGTATCTATCTATCTGAGCGACCATGTACCGTAGTAACTGTAGCAATTCATGTCACGTGTCAAGGGTTATCAAATGAGAAACGGGCGTTTGTACAGGCGATTGTGGGGAAGAAAATTACAGAACTAACCCTTAGTGGTGTCCTTAATAATTTAATACCAACAGGTTGGTTTGAAACAGTTTTAACAGCGAGTATAAGCTATAGACGGCAAGATTAGTAGCCTTCAAATTCATTCAGAGATGGGTACTTAAGAGTTTTGACGCACTTATGATATTTCCAATAGCTAACACAATAACTGTCGAAAAATTATGTGGCGTAAAATAATTTTATCCATTTGGCTACGTAATAAGTTAAACCATTTCTCAAGTAACTATGTCTTAACTGCTCAGTTTGTAATGAGGAGATTTTTATGGCTGGGTACCAAGGTATCCTTTGCCAAGACAATAGCAAAAACAAATAGTGGCGGGATGTTTAATATGTATATGTAATTCCGCCCACCTTCGACCCTGATTATGGAGTAAAGGCAGACGAAGCGTTTGGTGTAGTTAAATGATTTAAGAGAAATGGCATGGGGTTGCTGATTCTCAATTTCAGGGGGACGAAGTTACTAGTTTTTTTGGTTCGAAGGCAGATTGGGAAAAGTTGAAGCTTATTTCCGGCACCCTTTTTTGCTTAAACAAATTTTTTGGTTTCGTTTTACGAATGCCAATGTAGCCGGGGGTCAAGGTTCAAACTCATATATAATATGTCGTAACGTTTTCAGTTTAGTTTGGAAATGGTTGATGATGTTTGGGCTGGAATTTTGTGTGTTTTTTGGCAAGCTGCATTGCGGAAATGAGTTTTTCCCATGATTCTTTTGTCACATTTACAGTTTTTTGGGCCGTTAAATTTTTAGTAGATTGTCAGACATACGGACTTTCAACAAAAAATGTTTGTTTATTGTTGCTTTGTTTACATGTAACAATCGGCATCCGTAACGTTTCCAGCTTGCAGACTATAATATGTATAATATATATTGTCAAATATTTTTCAAGAA
Organism: Phalangium opilio; assembly: GCF_054372755.1. NCBI lineage: Eukaryota > Metazoa > Arthropoda > Arachnida > Opiliones > Phalangiidae > Phalangium > Phalangium opilio. Next base: position 8,030,408 of record NW_028324158.1, on the reverse strand, counting down.
TAATAAGGGGATATACTAGTATCAGGGATAGATTTAATTTTAGAAGCAAGAATGGAGAAGTATGTACTTCAGTCCGACTCATAGCCCAGTATAGAGCCCCTCCCTCCAACACGTAAAGTTTAAATTATCTTATTGGCTCACTTAAAGTACGTTTTGATGACGTTGCTGACGGGGACGGCGAAAAAAACGTAATTCCTTTTTACCTCTGTCACTATGATCCGCCAATTCTTTCATACCCCCCTCCGTCCCGTGGATGGGGGTCCGAGACTTTGACGCGCGCCCAGATTACTCTGTTCTCCATTCCTACTTCTAAAATTAAATCTATCCCTGCTAGTATAGTTTAATTTCGACTACCATTACATTTTTGATTGTTTTAAATACTTGAAAAATGATGTTGAAATTTGCCTAATGTTGACTCAATATGGCAGGCTTATCAGAAACACCGGTCGTTTCACTCGTTCATGATGTCATAACACCGTAATTATAACATACCTGTGTCAGTTTCTTGAAGATGTCATCGAAAACATGTATAAAATATCATACACTGTAAGAAAAAACGTTATCAATATTTATCCCAATGTTTCGAATCCTGTTAAAAGAATTAAAGATAATTCAGCAGAAGGATTTAAGGCTTTTTCATTAATCCATTTACCTTGTGAAAAATTGAGATCTTTACTCGCATACGTATGATTTATATCGCAAAGCAACTACTGCTTTATCAATATAAAACCAAAAAGTATGTTGTTGTTGTACCCATGCAGTCAAACCGAATCAATATGGTAAAGACTTAACAAGCCACCTGATATATGGGCTGTTCCAATCTATTTCCGCCAAACTCCCTGGTAACCCCGGATTAAAGTATACATGTACATGTGTATAGTACTCCGCAAAGTCAGTAAGTGCTATAGCTCTCTTTATAGTTTTATATAGAAATAACCGTATATCAAAGTTGATATTACGTTAATCTCTCTCGGGCCCGATGATGGAAACTTGAAAGAAAACCTCCCCGCTCCAAAAACAAAAGCTTTCAACGAAGCTCAATCAAGGAGAATATATTTAAAGGGAGTCGAAACTGGCCTATGCGCGGTAATAAGTCACTTCAGGGAGCCCAGTGGTCCTATAATTATTATGAAATTCTATATTTTTGAACCTGTATACTATATTCATGAAAGGTTTAACTGCATAGTTTAAGCCAAAAATGTCGTTTTTAGTCGTATATTTTCCTATGAAAACACATTTTATCTCCTATATTTCGATATGAAAACACATTTTATCTCCTATATTTCCCTATGAAAACACATTTTATCTCCTATATTTCCCTATGAAAACACATTTTATCTCCTATATTTCCCTATGAAAACACATTTTTTCCCCTATATTTCCCTATGAAAACACATTTTTCTCCTATAAAATCCTGTAATTCCGGAAAAAATTCCTATTTCTCCTAAAAGAAATTAAAATTTTTGGCTGGTCTCCCTGCTAGAGTAAAACTTATGGATGCTTGAAACTTGAAAGGTCCTATGCAGTTTCATCTCCGTTGTTTCAAGCTCCATGGTTCCCATAAGTGTTTCCTGAAAAAGGAGAACCTCCCCAAAAAGGGGAAAAGGATGATGAGTGGAGGGAGAAATATGGGGATGAAGTGGTGCAACGTTGGGAAGCTGAAGATCTCTTCATTTTTAATCTGAAATGTCAGAAAACGCGCGGGTTGCCCTTGACAACGGTGTTCGTTTTTGAATAAATGCGAGGATGGATTTTTCGAATCCGAAGGGGAATGGGTTGGATGGAATTCGCGTAAGGCGGAAAAAGAGCTGTAGGAAATATAATAAGAAGTTCGATCTGTAACTTAAGCCTTGTACGAATCGAAAGATATATGCATGAGTAATATCGCCGTATAAATCAATATGAGGAAAGGATTGGAAGTTTTAACTCGATCGCCAGTATACTGTGTGGTATAAGAAAGGTTACGTGTGGTCATCGCCCCATCGTGAACGTCTTTCGGGTCGGGGGTTTCTTTTAATACTAGCTGTATGACTCTAGGGAACAAATGGTGATTTTTATTAGTTTTTGTCAAAGATCGCCTGGAAGGTTTACTTCCATTACATAGGTAATAGTGCATCTTAATTGTGAACTTAAAGGAAAGGGTTAGGCGACATAATATTACACCAAGAAGTGATATCTAGTTTATTAGGGAGAAGGTATAAGATGCCTAAGTATTCGCGCGCTATAGTCCCAGTCCCCCTTTCAAAATACAAGGGGGACGTAAAAGGAGGCCGGGCTATTTCGCAGCCTCTCATCAGTCGGGAAATACGTGATTTTCGTCATTCGCGTCGCACTGACGTGAGTTTTCAAGAACCAATGAGATGCTGGTTGTAATTTAGAGGCGAGGACTAACTCCGGACCTACGTTTGGACTGGAGATAAAGCTAGAAATGGGGCGAATTTATACCTATTCCTAATAAACTAGATATCACTTCTTGATATTATAAAAGGATACTTGGTCCCAATTTGAAGTAATGATTAATTTCTACGCTCTTCCGATTAAAAAAGAAAAAAAATATTATTATTAAAATAAAAGTAAAGAAAGACTAGACCATTCCATGAATACATTCAGATAATTGGAATCATTGTGTAACAGCCATTTTCTCAACGTATCTAGGCGTGCTTTGAGGGCGGGAGATAGACTAATCATTATGTATGACGTACGAACGTACGAATTTTACTTCGCGAATAACTTATCTCTCTGCGCCTTGTACCTTCCAACCGATCACAGTTATCAATTATGAGGCTGGCGGATAGTAACTTCTCAAGCCCTGCCCACAAAACCCGCATAGAAATTAACACGAGGACGCAATCATTCCTGCTGGGTGTATTTATTCCAGGGTATAGTTTCGGAACAGTTGAAAAAGAAGGAACGGAAAAGATGGGAAATAGAACGGATGGCGAGGAATGGAATATTTCCGGGTGTCTTTTTCCTATCTTGGGATTTTACTAAAATTCAATGAAGTCCGCGTCCTAGCATCAGCTTTCTATACCCTTTTCTCTCTATTTTCCTATGGGAATAGCTCTTTGAATAAGAAATGTCCTGACGTATTACAGTAACGTCGACTTCTACTAACCTCTTTCTTTTGGACTACTGATTTTCTTCTTTTTTTTTATCCTGATTTTTTTTTTTTTTTTGGTAACTCGAGAAACTTTCCGTCTTATGGGAGCTGAAGCGACGACGTACTTGTACAAGTTGTAGGCCTACCACTCTGAGAGTAGGTTTCGTGGAATTCTCATAAACATGGTTAGCCTTTTTCCCGCCAAATCCCAAGACACTCCCCGAGTCCTCGTGGCGATTTCGCGCGCTGTACACCCCTTTTTTGGTTTTAACCAAAGTCCACTAAAGCTCTTTTTTATGGATGGTGCATGGAGAAGTTGAAGCCAGAATTGGTGACTGATTTAACAAGCTCAAACTATTTTGCAAACTGGTTCCACGATGACGAAGTGATGTTCGCAACTCACAAGACACTCCTTGTGGCGATTTCGCCCTCTACATATTATTTTATCTTTATTTTAACCAAAGTCTACTAAAGCTCTTTTTAGTGGATGTTGGAGAAGTTGAAGCTCTCCCTGGTTGAAGCTGGAGACTGATTTAATGCTCAGTTATAGATCAAACTTTGCAAAGTTGTTCCACGATGACGAAGTTCTGTGTAACTTTTATATTATATAGGCCTAGTTTTATTTATCTTGTGGATATATGGGCTATCGCTCGACAAAGTTTATGCTGCCTTACTTATACCATACGTTAATAATAATAATATATCTTTCATAAGTATGACACACTTTGAAACACGTACGTGGAGGTTGTTTTCCAAATCCATTATTTTTCTATGGACAAATTAGATTCCATGACGTTTCGTTTCAAGGGCGCGATTCATGGGAAAGACACGAGGTTGAAATATTGCCTTCCATCTCGCTTTTTGGCGCCTGCGCTGTAGCCGTTTTGGGTCCATAGAATGCGCAGAGAAGGCTGTGGTTCAACCTCCTTTTATGTCCTGATACTGGGGGCTACCTACCCCCTTTTTACCCCTACAGCATCGGCATTTCGGTTGGAAATCTATCCGCCGAGTCTTGGAACACGCTTACAGTCATGTGGCATTGCCCAATCACTACTCCAGGAAATAGTAACACTACTGCTTCAAAATATAGTTCTTGACATACCCCTATATAAAGTCATTTGAGCAAGGATTATGGAACACGCTTACAGTCACGTGGCATTGCCCAATCACTACTCCAGGAAATAGTAACACTACTGCTTCAAAATATAGTTCTTGAGATAACCTTGTTCTGCTGCAGAACAGAACACGTAGACGTCAGACTGCATCAGCGACTGTTTGTTTTTCAGATGCTTGACGTGGATTGTTTAAGAAGAAACCTTTTCTCCTTCGCTCCGTTGGGCGTTTTATTGAATTTTTAGTCTTTGCTTTCTTTTCTACCAAAGTTTGAAAAATGACAATGGAATTGTTTTTGATCGATGCCAGTCCACAGTCAGTGTTTTAGTTTTTTTTCTTTTTGATTTTTTTAACAAAATGCCATATTTTATTTTACGTCTCTTCCGTTTCCCCCCCCCCGGCTCCCAAAAACGTCAATAAAAGGGAAATAATTTACGCTTAAATGTTTTTAAAGAAGGTTTTCAGAAGAAATTCAGATTGTATACTGGCCATTGGTCAACCTCTGGGTTTTGAATTATTTTGCTGGCATATCTACATCGTTTCGTCTTGATTTAAGTCTATTTTATTTCAGACAGAAATAAATCAAATTTAATCCGAAATTATGATCGAGGTTTACTTTTCCTTCTTTTGTTTTTATGTTGATGTTGAAATATTGTGTTTTGTGACGTAGTTTTTTTCTTTGAAAATTCTAATATTGATAAATCGGATGTCTTTCAACAGAAAGCGTCACAGTTATGACATTATTATCTATTTAACTTTCCATTTTCGATTTTCAAATAATAATTTATCTAACTTTATGAAATTAATTATTACATTTCAGGTATTTAAAACTATCAAAATAGTCCATACGTTTATTAGATATGTTCCATAAGTATGACACTTCCAATACTTCGTTATTCTAGAGACTTACAGCTCGAGCTAGTTCGAGAACGACAAGCGAGAATTGAAGTCCTACACTCGGTGGTTAATTTTACAGTCCATCTTCCTATTTAGTCTGTACTAAGCCTTTGACAGCGCCTTACCAGGCGTCGCTTTCCCATTGAATCTATGACCTATACCTCACTCACTTCATGACAAGCTCCAGTTTGTAACCAGTGACAAACTTATGGAACATATCTTATGATCTTATATTAAGTCGAAATTAAACGTTAATACGAAACTTTAGTCCATCGAATGGTTTGCTACAATTAAGTTAACTGTGTGATAGTAAGTTGAGTTTAAAGTTAATTTTTAACCTGTTAGAAATATAAAGTTAATCGAGAAGATAGTACATAAATTAATTCGATGATAATTTTATGTTAATATACTTTATATTTAAATATTTTATTCTTCCTCCATTTCCGTTCACCTTTTTTCCCATTTTATTCAACTTCGGTTCTACATTTATTCAAAAATCCAAATCTTCATTCTCTGTTGAAAATTCGGTTTACTCATGGAATTTACGTTATCGCTGGATTCCTTTTTTCTTTTTTTGTTGGAAAATGCTTCTCAGTCGAATACTACTTCCACAAAACTTTTCTTACAATGAATATAAGCTGCGAAAGGCCCGACCTTCCAAGGTTTTTAGGGAAAAATGTGAAATTCCTTTGGAATTGAAAAGTGAAAACAGAATGAGTTAGGACTAGGAGGCCAGCCTGCCTTTTGCAGTGTAGTTCATATTAGTTGAGGCAATGAAGGAATACTAGATTACATGGAAATAATGCAGTACGTTATATTTAATCCTTCCGGCTTTGTATTCATTCATTTAAATGAGTTGAACAGTTAAACACGCGGGTTTATTGAAATTTTCGTTCTACCATTTTTCTGTTCTGTTGAATTCGTCTGGTATTTTGCGAGGTCTACGTCACACCGAATTCTTTTACACATCTGATAAATTTCGCTTCACGCAATTTTAATTCAGCTGTTAATTTTTATTTTAGTTAAATTGATTAACTTTTAAATTATTATGAATTATATTTTATGAACTAATATTAAATTTTCAAGATATACACTAGAATAGAGTTAGACGTACCTTTTCAAAAGTTGAGGGTAAAATCAGGGATAGATTTAATTTTAGAAGTAGGAATGGAGAACAGAGTAATCTGGGCTCGCGTCAAAGTCCCGGACCCCCTTCCACGGGACGGAGGGGCATGAAAGAAGAGGCGGGTCATAACAACAGAGGTAAAAAGGAATTACGTATTTTTCGCCGTCCCCGTCAGCAACGTCATCAAAACGTAGTTTAAGTGAGCCAATAAGATAATTTAAACTTTTCGTTACGTGTTGGAGGGAGGGGCTCTTTATTGGGCTATGAGTCGGACTGAAGTAAATACTAACCGTTCTCCATTCCTACTTCTAAAACTAAATCTATCTCTGTTGACACCAAAATATCAATGAAATGACATGTAAAATATAAACAACGGAGAGTTCATTATCATCTGCTTAATTTAGGGTTAAGATGGAACACACTGTACATGTAACAATGAACCCGCACTAATTTTTTTTCAACCCTTTTATCATTTGGCAGGTAAAGCGTTTGATATCACGTACGTACGTTTGAAATTTCACTCTCCGAGACCAGAAAGCTTCGCTATTTATAAGCGCACGAGAGAAAATGGACCATGGATCCCTTACCAGTATTATAGCGGCTCGTGCAACGGAACCTATGGAATTCGAGAAGGGGAATACGCCACAAGAGAGGATGAAACTCGACCCCTATGCACCAAAGAACACAGTGACATATCTCCTCTGAGCGGTGGAAGTGTCGCTTTTAGTACCCTAGAAGGAAGGCCGAGTGCCTACGAATTTGATAACAGCCCCATCTTACAGGTAAGGTGTCAAGAAATTTGTTAACCATAAGCTTATAAAAGATAAGTTAGCCTCTAACATTCCATGGAGGAAAATGACATGAGAAGTTAGGATAGACACCCGGTGCTGTCCGTCAGCCCGTTGGGACATTACCTTTCAGTCAGTCAGGGTAGGGCCGGGAATAAGAAAAATTTCTTATGGGACATTTGTCCTGTAAACCCCCATTTAACTGGAAAATTTACAGGACATTGTCCACTGGAGTGTGCAAAAACAGTGTCGTATCTTCTTAGTCAAGATATAAAAGCTTTGGAAAATTTATTGGTCAAAATGTCCAGTGAACCCCTTAGTTTTTTTTAGAAATTATGGGATATTTTAAAATCATATTGGACAATGTCCAGTGTACTGTGCTTATTTCCGGTCCTGGGCAGGAGCGCCATTAAATATGGAATTTTGAATGTCAACTATTTCAGTCCCTTTTTAGGCAAGCTATGGGTTCAAGTTACTAGACGATAGAAAGTAGGAAGTATATGCTTATCTTAGGTCCCCAGTGTTAGCCCACGAAAAGGTTTATAATTTCTCTATAAATCGATTTTCGGTGGTCACTTTGCCTACAGAATGGTTAACCATTCTGATCATCCATATACAGATATGTTCCTATTCGTTCACAGTGGTAGCGAGGTCAAACGCGCGGGTATAGCTGCAACACTCAGTCCGTGTAAAATACGTCCCATGACCTGTTTACTTAGAAGTCATGACTTCTAACTCTACTTACACAGTTGGGTAGAAAACGTGCCCTAATGAAGGCACTTGGACGGAATAAAAATTCAGTTTCGTGCCCGGGGTATTCTCTAGGAGATTTTTACAAGACAGAGAGAGAGCGTGATATTTTGTTTTGGAGCATGCAGTTCTAGTAAAATCGGATTATTCGCGCAAGACTTGTTTTATTTGTTAACGAGGGCGATGTTGTTCTTGAAGTTCTCAACTTTCACCATAGACATCAGAAACCTAACCTTCAAGAAAAGGTCTTTCTTAAATAGGTTTTTTTCAAAAGAATGCCCCAGAATCGTCTGCTTGACATGTATTGAGTTAAGATACATCCTGTACGTAAAGCCAAAGACGTTAGATATGGCTTCAGAGTTACCAGTCCACCAAATTTGATCCATATATTGGATTGTAAGGGGGACTATTTTACCACCGACTTTTGAATCGGGTCTACACGTTAAACATTTTTGGGTAGGTTTGCCGTTTGGACAAGAAGTGGTATCTAGTTTACTAGGGAAAAGGTATAAATTCGCCACATTTCTAGCTTTATCTCCAGTTCAAACGTAGGTCCGGATTTAATCCCCGCCGCCTCTAAATTACAGCCAGCATCTCATAGGTTCTTGAAAACTCACGTCAGCGCTACGCGAATGACGAAAATTACGCATTTTCCGAGTGAGGAGAGGCGAAATAGCCCGACCTCCTTTTACGTCCCCCCTTGCATTTTGAAAGGGGGACTGGGACTATGGGGTGCGAATACTTAGGCATCTTATACCTTCTCCCTAATAAACTAGATATCTCTTCTTGGTTTGGGGTATTTATGATAGCTATGACTAGGACAATATTCCTCGAAGTAGGCTACAATGTTTAGTCATTTAACAATACTTCAGTTTAAATTAACCGTAAGAAATGCAACTAGAAATCGTGCATGTGTCGCTGCAACAAGGCGAGGGAATTCGCGGGAAAATTTGTGTAATGTAACTCGACCAAACTATACATACGCTAGTTTCTAATGTATTCCCATGCAGGAACTTGTAGATACCTTTTAGGCTCGGTTGATTTTATTGATTTGTGTTTAAGAGTAGTTTTGTTTCTCTAACAGCATAAGTTTATAAGATATGCTTCTTAAGTTTGTCACTGGTTACAAACTGGAGCTTGTCATGAAGTGACGTAGGTCATAGATTCGAGGTAAAGCGACGCCTGGTGAGGCGCTGTCAAAGGCTTAGTACAGTTTAAATAGGAAGATGAACTGCAAAACCGAACGTATAGTCAATTCTCGCTTGTCGTTCTCGAACTAGCTCGAGCTGTAAGTCTCTAGCATTACGAAGCATACTTATGGAATATACCTTATAAACTTATGCTAACAGTAATTGGAAGGGTGTACTACACTTCTTGTTTTGGGTTCTTTTAAGGACCTTTGTTCTTCCTCTGTAGAAATGTCGAGAGGTTCTGTTTTAAGTTTTTGGATAAGGCTAAAGGAAGGGTTAACCAAATTTTTGTCGCTTTTAACAACAAGTTAAAAGAGAGCCTTCTCTTTATTTCGCCTTGTCTCCGATTGCAGCGACAAATTTGAACGAAGTTTTTATATTATTACGCAGAAAAGTGAATTACAATTGTCGTATTTTCTCATATAGGAATGGGTCACAGCCACGGACATTCGAATAACTTTGGACCGATTAAACACGTTCGGTGACGAAATCTACCGGGACCCATCAGTCTTCAAGACCTACTTTTACGCTATCAGCGATTTTGCTGTCGGTGGACGATGCAAGTGCAACGGACACGCCACCGAGTGCCTCGAAACCAACGACGAAAACAACGAGAGGAGGCTTTACTGCAATTGCGAGCACAACACTGCCGGTGTCGATTGCAACGAATGTTTACCATTCTACAACGATCAACCATGGGCCCGAGCTAACGCCAAGAACCCTCACGAATGCCAACGTGAGTACAGTACCATACTTTCTTTACTTAAGAATAAGAAGATAGTTGAAAATATCCGCCACTTTGAAGTTTCTTGAAAAGGTATTGCCGTCTATCGGTTGTAGCTTAAGATTCAAAACAGGTTTTTGGGTTGTTAAGATCTTAATGAGTTTATGGTAATACGTTGAAATTTGAGAAGAATAATTGTTTTTAAGTACGCCCATTGAATTTCCAGTTGCAAGGATTCATAAACGATTAAATATCCCCCTACGTTTAAATCAATTAGGGAAAACACCCAAAATTGAGGCACTGTTACGCAGTTGGATTATGAATTTTATTTATATCAACACGAATAAGTACATGCATGCTAATATGCATGGTTTGTGGGCTGGGCTTAAGAACTTTTTATCTGTCACGCGTCATAATTCTGATGGCGTCTTTCAAACTGTGATTTCATTTGATGATAGCAGCGCAAGGTTCAACGCGAGATAGATTATAGGCGAGGTAAATTCGTCATGCATGATGATGAGTCTATACTAAGTTTTTCCCATAAAATCCACCTAGATAAGTTGAGAAAAATGGCTGTTACACAATGATTTCTGATACTAACCATAAAAATCTAACAGGCTGGTACTTTATTTCAAAGACCATGAGGTCATGGGTGTTAAAGGTCTCAAACGTTCTCACTCAGCCCCCTAGCTTATGATCCGTTAAAATGCAAAATCAGGGGTAAACACGTAATAAATTTATCTTGGACGCACCTCCCTCGGGTGCCGATGTAATTCAAAACGATATTAGAAACGCATTAGCACCGCGGAGCAGACAAACAAACCATTATGGTCGAACCCAACCCAATGATTATAGTTACCCAAGACAAGAAGTAATCTATCCCAAAGTTATTAAAACCTCGAGATAGTATTCGGTTCTGCCCACTCTCAGGAACCAAAACACCTAGAGCGCAGGCGTCAAAAAGCGAGTTGAAATTCAAAGTTTTACCCCAGTGCCTTTCCCTCTGAAGGTCTTTTCAGACGTTACAACTTTTGACTCATCTAGAAGGGTCAAATAGTAATTGAGTCAGCAAAAACTGGCCAGTGGTCAATTTTTAATTTGGTGTTGATTCAACTTGTCCAACTTATGTTCATACGACCCAACTAGTTTATACTCAACTCAAGTTGACCCATCTAAATTAATCAAAATCTTGTGTCGTCTTAAAAAGGATTTAACTTCGGAATGATTTTCTTCTTGGACACGAGGTCAAACAAAGCTTTGTTACTCTGCAGCAAACAAAACGGTTTTCCTCTCTCGGGGTTCACGCAACCAGTGGCGCCGTTGGATTACCTTTCGACACCCACATAAAAACAAAACATCCTTTATATATCTTACCTCCAGGCCCCCGAATAAGGGCCCCCAAATAAAGCTAGTAGAAAATAAAAAAAAATACACCTTTTTTCGTTATTCCTTCATAATCCGTGGGCAGCTCTTCAGGTTGAGGTTTTCTAAGTTCTCACTGCGTGTTCCCATTTTAAAATCGCCTAAGCTAAAGGGTCGCCAGTGAGTCGCGGTGTATTTCGGCGTAGAATAGGTGTTTGGTCTTTGTCCGAATAGTGTTGTTGCACCTGTTCCTCTATTGTTTTGGTTTAAACTAATCATGGATTAAGCATTAATCGCGTTTATACCGAAGACGTGTTTGTTTGTCTCTAAGTCAACAACAAACTATAGAGGATTACAATGAGTTGTTTGGTTGCGTTAGTGATCTTTGTTTTGGTGTTACGAGGGTCCCTTGGCGATAAGCCACCCTTGAAAGGCAAGGAAATGCATGTATGGAATGGAAATTCTTGGGAACGTGAGTGTTTCAATTTAATTGTATCTACCAATAAGTTTATTTTTAATCGTGAGATTAATTAGATTTAAATTTAATTTGAGAATAAGGAGTTTTCGATATACTCCTGCTTTCCAGGAGTGTCCATGAAGGTTTGCAAATCAGTTTAATATTGAGAAAATAAGTCAGAGATTAGTTTAAATATTAAATTGTTAATTAGTATAAGTGAGTAGGGAAATTAATTAGGGATCTCATGCTTGAACATAATTAGATTGGATAGTGATTGACCCTCAAATATGTGGGCGAAAACGTCCAGGTTTTTTTCGAGTTAAGTCCTTTTCAATTTTAGGTTTCAAATTCGGGTTAACACAAGTTCTTGGGAAATTTAAAGTGTTCTATCACCTTTTTCGGTCAATTTCTGTAATGAAAATTATGCAATAGTTTAGTGTAATCATCCTAATTTAGAACGGTGTATCAACCAAGGCAGTGTTTGTTTGAATTGTTTCTGATGTTACACTTATTGAAACCATTCTGCTATGTTAGAAATCTTATAATTAACAGAATTTCCAGCGAAATTATCTTTAATTTCAAAGACCTCCTAAGATACGTTTTAAATCATCGAATCTAATTTTCAAGAATTTCATATTCACGATCAATATGTATATAAATATACAACCACTCGGAAAAGAAAATGCCTAAAAAGTTGAAATTGAAGTTTTGTGATTTGTTTTCAAGAAAACGTGTCTTACGCTTTGATTTCCATATACACGACGATATGGAAAATATTTCTTACTCTCTCTCCGAAAATTTCTTGAAATGAGCTTATGTAGGGAAAGCCAGACCCCAATTTAATATTCGAAGCGCCAAAAAAAGGCGCGGATTGTTCTTGACAGTTCGCAGCACGTGCTAAAGAAACGAGGGAGAAAAGGGAAGGGGACGGTAAACCTAACGGACCTTTAACGCATGCGCCTTTTAAAGTTCTGTCATCCCACGAATTCTTATGACGCACTTTTTTCTTGATCCTCGCCGTCGGAGGAAAGCGGGGAGAAAGAAGATAGCACCAAATCGGGGCATGAACGGAAAGCTAACGCCTTGATATAAACCTGGTGCTATTTATTTACGGAGGTGTTGATACCATAGCTTAATTCCCAATACCATTTTAATGTCTCATTTTAGGTTGTAGTTCAGAACCTCTTGTTGTAGTTCGTAACCTCACGTTGTGGTTCATGACCTCACGTTGTAGCTCATAACCTCAAGTTGTAGTTCAAAGCCTTTTGTTTAAGTTTAAAACCTTATGTCGTAGTTTATAGCCTCACGCTGTAGATCATGACTTCACGCGATAGTTCATTACCCCACGCTGTAGTTCATGACCTCACGTTGTATTTCATGCCCTTAAGTTGTAGCTCATAACCTAACGTTGTAGTTCATGACCTCACGTTGTATTTCATGCCCTTACGTTGTAGCTCATAAACTAACGTTGTAGTTCATGACATCACGTTATAGTTCATAACCTCACGTTGTGGTTCGTAACCTCACGTTGTGGTTCATAACCTCACGTTGTAGCTCATAACCTCACGTTGTAGTTCATTACCTCACGTTGTAGTTACATAGAGATTTCTCATTGGGCTGCAAAGATGGGTGGAGCTTCACTGACATCAAATTAACCCAAACCTATAACGAACTTACTGTTGCAACCCCTTTTTGTATGGTGAAGTTCCTCTTCCAATCTATAGAAACTGCTATAGTTACTTCCTCCACGATTCTGGCCTCCCCTTAAAGAAGAAGACGAGATATTTTGATATACCTGAGTGCTAGAATGTCCTATCTTTGCATTCTCGCAATTTTGAATAAATTCGTTTAAACTTTGAAGTTAAATGGACCAGGAAAGGAGTCAAAGACTCGTCTTGGATTCCCGGAGGATTGGGCATTGGCCCAGGGAAAGTGACTTCCTTAGGAATTGTCGATTCTTGGAAAAGGAAGCGCGGAGGAGTCTATTTTGCCTCATTACTTACGTAGTATAAATCATTTGGGGATTGAGGGAAATCAAGAGAAAATCTCGAGAATCGGTAAGAATAAGTGTTAGTGCTAAATTTGAAAGAAGTGATTAGGTAGATCAATTTTGCCAGACACACTTAAAAGGAAAATTATGGCAATTATTACTGGAAATTAATTTTAATTATTTTCTTGTTTTTTGTCGAAGAAATTTTACCAAGAAGCCACATATGACTAGAGAATGTATGAACATCTTTCTTGAGCTTGCATAAGTCAAACGTTTCGCACTAGGAAGTTAAAATCTTGCAAATTTGTGATGCGAGGTAACCAATTTGATCTTTGAATGTTCTCGCGTCTCAAATGCGTTCCTGGAGAAACATAGCCATAGAATCATAAGTTTATAAGATATTTTAATAAGTATGACACTTCCTATACTTCGTATGCCTGAGACTTACAGCTCGAGCTAGTTCGAGAACGACGGAAGCGAGAATTGATGTCCTACACTCGGTTAATTTTGCAGGACTTCCATCTTCCTATTTAGTTTGTACTAAGCCTTTGACAGCGCCCCAGTCACCAGGCGTCGCTTTACCTCGAATCTATGACCTACCTCGCTCACTTCATTACAAGCTCCAGTTTGTAACCAGTGATAAACTTAAGGAACATATCTTATCAACTTATGTTAGTAGTATTGTGAGGATTAGTACCAATTTAAATTGTAAAATACAATAGGTCTCATTACGGCCTTACGAATTAGCCTTAATTACAAAGTATAGGCTATATTACATTAACTAATTTCGAAATAAGTTTCACTTCGTTAAAATTTTAGTTTAAGCACTGCTTAAACGAAGATTCAAGATATCCTTAAAAGTGATATAAAAAATATCTCATTTGGATATTGCCTTTCATTCTCTGAGGGATTAAAATTTAACAGAATTTAAATTTATTTATTTATGAAGGTATTTTTTTTATTCGAAGTTAAAATCTTTTGAAAGTAAAAAAAATTCAATGAATTTTTCCTGGCGGGCGAGAATAAAAACCAGTTATTTTATTACAAGGCGCCTTACAATCATTGCTCAACTTATAAAGGTAGAAAAATCTCAGCTCCTTCTTTAGAAAAAAAAAGAAATAAAAAATCTTTTTGATTCATTCTGAATTTTATTACCTGCGTCGTATTTTGCATAATAATAGAGGAGGCCCCTTTTGTAGATAGGTGAGAGCAGCGTGGGTTTGTTATAAATCGTGTCGTACATGGACCTGCTTGAATAGGAAATTATATTATTTATTTATTTATTTAAATTAGTTTTTATTTTATTATTATAACGAGGGTTAAGTGTTTGTTTAATTTCTTGAACTAGCCCAGCTTCAAAATGGAATTTGTAACATTTGTTTGCTATTTTCTTTGTCCTTCCTGTATATTTAACTATTTATTTTGTTGAATTTAATGAATAAGTTAATTATTTCAAGTACTTCTTAATACTTTAATATTTAAATGGAAGCTTTTAAGGATCTAAGACCACAAAAATCTCAAGGGTTTCATTAATTTGACATTAAAATTTTGAATTTTATTCCTTGTATAAATTTAAAATGGAGGAAAGGCAATTATACTCTATATCCCTAACACGAGAGGGCCTTTCCCCTCAGACTTCGAAATAAGACAAGTCGACAATTCGATGGAGCACTTTTTTAATTCAAACACCAAGCCTCACTGGTCCTAAAGACTACAAGCATGGTTAGGGTACAGTATAACCCTTTTTCATCTATATTTAAAGACTAGGAGAGTATAATAAATTAGTTTCATCTCTGGAAAACAAAAATCAAATACATTTGTATAACACATAAATCAAAAAGTGTAGACAACCCCTTATGGATTGAGAGATCATGGATATGTATAAATGCAACGCATTATGGATTCCCATCTCTAAAATTCTCTATTCGCTTAGGCACCCACCCGTTCAGCAGAGAAACAAATATAAATTCCAACCTTGTGAGGGAGAGGGAAATTCACATTTTCTCTCTTTGGCAATGGGCGAAATCTCAAATTCACCATTCAGGACTCTCCGGGGAGCTATAGTTCTTTCCCTCGCAAATCCTAGCTACTTACGAATTTCTCAATTTAGAACCACCTCATCCGCGAGTGCGGTGGCCAGCTTTATGGCCTAGGTGGGAATCCTTAATACGTAGTATTTATACATATCCATGGTGTTGATAGCTCCATGCATCAATGATCGACTATTATGTAAATCTGATGATAGGTTTTTGGGGCCGAATTCTGATCAAATTATGATGCCTTCCCCATCCTATTGAGTTTACTTTTGAGTTCTTTTCGAACCCAAAATATACAGTATATTTTTCCCTTCAACCCCTCGAGGCTATTCATAGGTCTGTATAAGATTGCTAGTCTAGATATTGAGTCTACAACACGCACACCCAACCAAGACTGTTTTCTGTTCCCCCAAGTTATTTACCCAGGGTAATGACAACTGAAAAATCAATGTGTCGTTATGTGTATGTCAGGAAGAAACCTGCCATGCACATCATCATATTTCGACCACCAAGTATCCGCGAATGGATTAGAACGCTGTGGTACATTTAAAGGAAAGGTGCAGCTAGGTTTTTGCTATTAAATTAATGAATATATCAATATGAAACTGCTTGTTCCGAATGGCAATATTACAGAAGATATGAGTGATTAAGTTACCGAATCCTACGCGTTGGGTTTATGTGTGGTAAACATTTAGAGGAAATTAACATGCCCTTCTATATAAGCAACAAAAATATCCAGAGTAGCCAGTTTTAGGCCTAGTATAGTTTATAGAAGTGTAATTTCAGTTTGAAATTTTCATCATTATATATGCTCTATGGAGTGAAATGAAAAAAGTCTAAAGTTTGGATTTCCTTTAAACTCTACCCCTTATGGTTGTCAATTTTCTCCAGCAGGGATCCCGGCTCCAAAGGGATGAAACACTTTTAGTGGATGGTAGCTTTATTGTAGTTTAGCCAGGAATTCATACAGCTACTAGTAATCATTGTGTACCTATTTTAACTCAGCGTATCTAGGCGGATGTTATCGAAAGAGCTAGACTAATCATTATGAATGACGAATTTTACCTTAGCGCGCTTAGAACTTCGCGTTGCTACTAACAAATGAAACGACGCAGTTAGAAATACGTCATAATTATGATGGCGCGGGACGGAACGTAAATTCTTAAGCCCAGCCCACAAACCCCGCATGGTAGATATCGGGGCAAACAATGATTCCTGCCAGCTGTATGAATTCCTGAATATATACCTTATAATAGCTCCCGTTTCTTGTTATTTCTTCTTGTCCTAGCTTTAGTTTAATTCACTTGTTCTTGGTGGATCGACTAGCATAACATAGAATGGAAAGAACCAACCGCAAATGCATTTTATCGGAAATATCGTTTAAGAATCTGTTCAGTTCCCCTCCTCTGCTTCATTCTCCCCTGAGCAATCTTTTTCTGATTTCCCGCTGATAAATTGAGTTCGCCAAAAAATATAGAACTCAGATTTTTGCCCGAGATTGTAGTCGCTTTAACCTATATAGATATGAATATACAGGGTGTTTCTGATAAGTCTGGCATAAATTAAAGGGGATGTTCTTTGGGAAATCGATCGTAATTTCTATCTCCATTTTGCCCTAAGGGACACTGTTTTCAAGTTAACATTGATGAGAGTATTTTATGGATGACCCCTTAAATTTTAATTAAGAAACTTATTTAGACAATTATTTCTAATTTAATTATGGGGTCTTATCTAAAACACTCAAATCATAGCTCGTAAACAGTGTCCCTTGTGGCAAAATGGAGATAGAAGTTACCTTTTCGACTCAAAATCGATTTCCCAAAGAACATCCCTCTATAATTTAAGGTAGACTTATCAGAAACAACCTGTATATATGTATCACAGGAAAAATTATACATTTATAGCTTATAACTTGTCATATAGCACTTAATATTGAATATAAAAGGTTCAGAAAATTTCATCATTTTTCTTAACTTCGTAATATGATTTGTATGCATTTTTAAGGGATGAGTTTTAGTTTTAACAGGAATTTATTTATTTATAAAAAGCAGGAATGATTAACGGGAATCGTTGAGAGTGCATCGTAGTCCATCATCCCCCTTCCATGGAATGGGGGTAGGAAATAAGAGGCGGCCGTTTTTCCAAGGGGACAGAGATAAATATTAAAATGCTTATCTATTACTGTTCGCGTTAGCAACGTCCTTTAAAACCTAAACTCAGAGATCTAATAGACTACTTCGATGTAACTATAAGAGGGAAAGACACGGGGGTAAAACTTTGCCTTCCATCCCGCTTTGCGCCTGCGCTGTAGGCTTGGGGATCATGTCATGAGAGTGCGCAGAGACTTATGGCAATGTATTAACCCCCTTGGATGTCCCGATACTGGGGGTTACCTACCCCCTTTTTTACATCGAAAGGGTCTATAAGATATATCGAAAATTCATTTCTCGTTGACAGCCGGGTGTAGCTGTTTATTTGGATTATGAATTATTCCTGCTAATTATAAATGAATAAATTCCCGATTTAATTTTATTTGTATTGTGGTAATAACCTTTGAATTTATCATAAATGCAATATGACAAAGTGTAGGTAAATAAATAATTTATCGGAAATCGTTAATTTTGTTTGCGATTCTGATTGGTATTATTATATATCTATATCTATATATACTTCCATTGCAGCTGTTTTGGGATTATTATTGAACTAATTGAACTGTCGCTTTTGTAATATATGAACCGTCGAGATTTATCTGAGGGATTTTCGACATAATTATGGAGATAACAGATTCGGTAACGTTTTGGCTTTTGCACCGAAGAGTAGATTTCAAAATTAATATTGTCTGTAACTCAAACTAGATTACTAAGAGAAGGTAATTAAATTAGTGATGATTTCTTAAATAATTATCAAATTCGTTTATAGAACTTCTCATTGAAACATTTGTTTATTTTCGTCGATTTCTATTTTTACACTTTGAACTAATTTTAATCCGCTTTAAAATGAAAAGGCCTATCTTCAAATAATATTTATTATAACCTGAAATATCTCCTTTATATTTGCATCCGCAATTAATTCCTAGAAGACTAAATTAATTATTGCGCTTGCAACTTTTGGAATTTAAGATTTTGAAGTAACGCATTAATTAAAGGAGCATCTGAAACTCACGTTTAATACTAAAGTTATAAATTTATTAATTAGAAATTTTGGAAAATTAAGATTTCAGAAGGTGAAATTAGCTAGAATTCGATGAGTAAATACACGGTGTTTCTGATAAGTCTACCATAAATTAAGAGGGTTGTTCTTTGGAAATCGATTTTGAGTCGAAAATATAACTTCTATCTTCATTTTGCCACAAGGGACACTGTTTTCGAGTTATGATTGTATGAGAGTATTTTATGGATGGTCCCTTTAATTTAATTAAGAAACTGAAAGATAATGATTTCTAATTTAGTTAAGGGGTCATCCCTAAAACACTCAAATCATAACTCGAAAACAGTATCTATTAGGACAAACAAAATGGAGATGGAAGTTACATTTTCGACTCAAAATCGCCAGAAAAACATGGATTCATGGAACAATTAGATATTTTTGATAATAACGCTAGAATCGCATAGACAAATCGTGGAGAATACTTCACTTGATTGATTATAAAGTTTGAAGATTGAAAATAATTAAGCAGGTCATTAGTTTAAATTAAATTTTAATTGCTCATTAGTGTAGGCCTAGTTACATGTCAATCTGAGTTTTATATACAACCAATCTTACCAGACTCGTAAAATAACCCTATCGAAGTAAAGAACTTAAGAAGAAACTCCATTTGGCAATGTACTAGCTAGGTCTTAGACGGCGGCGGCAGCGGTGTAATCAACTATAATGTACTTCCCACTTTCTTCATTAACAACACTTTCAGCTAATGATTTTTTTCTCTTTTCTTTTGTATCGTTACAGCGTGTAATTGTAACGGGCGATCGAACAAATGTTATTTTGACCAACAGCTCTGGGAGCAGACGGGACACGGAGGTCATTGTATCGACTGTGCCGAGAACATGGACGGTCCTAATTGCGACCGTTGCAAGGACAATTACTACGAACGGGACGATGGTCGCTGCGTCGCTTGTAATTGTGATCCCATAGGTTCGTAACCATTTATCTATCTTTTTTACCTGGAGACTGTACCGTAGTCCAGCTTTTTTATACCGAGTTACAGGGGTATATTTTAGTGGAATTATCTTAGCTTGAAAAATACCAACCTGATGAAGAAATACTTCGTGAATGTCTTAAAATATCACTTGAATAGTGAGTTATACTAATATAACCAGTGCCGAATTGTCTACTAGGCACTGTAGGCACGTGCCTAGGGGCTCCAATGGTAAGCCTTAAGCTCTCACAGTGGACCCCCGAGGCCCCGAATGCCTAGTGCCTAGAGGCACCCAGGGTGTTGATTGTTGATCCGACACTGTACAGAACCAAGAAGTATTTTAATTGGTATGCTTCCTACCTAGGAACCCTTTTGATATTTCAGGAGGTTGGGTTGTAGGGTCCAGGGACAGTCTGGTAGTAGCACGTGGCAAGAAATTCTAAGTGAACCACGAGGTCTTTTGATTAATTTCCCATTTTAAGATGAAACTTTGAAAATTCGTTTCGTAGATCCGAAGTATAGGGATGATTTAACAAAAGATTTTAATGGGTTTTTGTAATTTCAAATTAAAATGCAAAAAGCTCCGTTAGAAGCGTTACGTTTCTAAACAACTATTTCATTAATATTCCTGAGATGGTCGAATAGTTTCCCTTATACTACGACGGTCGAACGTCGCACGCCGACAAAAGAAACTTTCTTTTTTTTCTTTATCGTTTTCCAATTATTGAGGCAAAAGAAGCAAGAAAGAACGACGCAACTTTCCACTCTTTTCTCATACACCAAAGACCTCTTGATCAATAACCTACCCTTCTCCCATGGTTCGTAGACTAAGAGGTTGGAAAACGTTAATATCCATTATTCAGACAGTGCCACAATATTTTTTTATTGTATGACCACGGAGAAATGAGGTAAGATGGAGGGGAATGATAATGGGCGACCTGAGGCACCGAAACTCTCCCCCTACGCCCCTACCCTTCGATAGGCGAATGTTAAGTGCTGCCACGTAGCGTCATTGTATTTCTATGAGAACTAGCTTCTATTTTTAAGATAGAGAGAGCGTCCTTTACGATTCCGTACTGTACGACCCTACGTCTTAAACGCTGCTGAGGATGCTGGGAGGACTTCGGTGGCGTTCCGTAGGTGGGAGTACAGAGGCAACGTTTTAGGTATTAGGGTTGCCACTCCATTCCTCTCTCCTTCAAGAGATAGGCCTAGGACTTGTTTACCGTATTAATGTTTTCAAACAAGAATCACTCCTAACTAACACGTTAGTCATAGCGACAGCTAGCCATACTATCTATGAACCCAGTCTTCATCTACAACCCAATGAGGTTCACAACGAAACATTTTGGGAGAAAGAACACTTTCTAGACTCCCAAATGTGTTTTTCCTCCTCCGTTTTCGTTTGGTCATCGCCTTTGATAATGGACCACCAAAAATATTTGGTTTCGCCCTCTGTGCTCTACTCTACGCCTTCAGTTTTATTTGTAAACCTTTCGTAATGGTTAAGAATATGGCTGAGTAAAGCGAGTTGAAGTTTTGAAGATTTTTTTTTGTTTTTGTTTTTCTACTCCCGTTTAACTTTCTTTTCCAAAACTCCCATTTAATGTCACAGCCACACGAATGTTGCGATTGCTTTGATTATACCTTTTTCCGAAAGAAGCACTTTATATACTTTTCTGGGAAGAATTTTCGTTTCGTCAGACATTTTTCTGAGTTTAAATTACTGAAATTTGGAGCGAAGTTCTCTGGAAACTTTGTAATTACACACATTTGAGAGAGACTCTCTTGAGCTGTCAGTCACGACTCGTGCACGAATCGGAAATGATACAATTTACTGACATAGTAATGGTGAAATAGTACGTACGCAACCTTAAGCTCAAACCTTAACCCTATAACGTGTAAGTATGGGTCTGCCGTAGAGGCTTATGCTCCATGCGAGTCAAAATGAAAGAGACTGTGGCGACATCTACGTTCAAAAGTTGGAACTTCAGTCCAGAGCAGATTATAGGCATGGGCTACTATTGTATCTGGCGTTGGAAGAGACGGAGATCACACGTAGTTTCTGTTTTCAATTAATCCTCCACCAGGGGACGCCCTTATTTCACTCAACCCTAAGTTCCATCAAAATCTCTATGAGGTTTAACATTATGAGGATTAATATTTGAAAATTTCGCTAACACAAGGAAGGGACTATATCTCTCTGGGCACAAATATGACCTTAGTTTAACCTTATCCTTCAGCAATAATGTTCAATTTTTTAACTAGCCTTCTAAGTACCTGTCATCCTCGTGCACCTCTTATGTCAGATTCTTAAAACTTTCACATAGAAATTTTTTTTAAAAAAAAAACTGGACAGAAAAAAATTCTTCAACAAACTTGAAAGTTAGCCTCGTTACCCTTTCATTTTTTTTTTTCATTCTTTTTCTACGAAATCAACCCCCATAAGATGCGTTCCTTTCCGCCTTTGAAGATGCGTCTCGCTAGAAACGATTTTTCCCATACGACGACCCCCTAATGACTCGGTTTTTCACAGTCGTAAATTCTGTTTTTCTTTCTTTCTACCTCAAAAGAAGAGTACGTTAATTTATTAATTTCTCACTTTAATATTGAACATTTTTAAGCTAATTTTTAAATACAATGTGTTTCTGATAAGTCTGACATAAATTAATTGGTGTGTTGTTTGGGTCGAACTTAGTGGAAAGCCCCAAAGGACATGCTGGGGTCTACAACATTTAGTTAGGGAGAGGTATGGGTTCCCAAAAATTTATGGGCCCCAACAACAAGGAAATGGTCACGAAAGATATTGTGGAAGCAATTTTCCTGTGAGGACTGAATATACTCACCCCTTGCGAGAGATCAAAATGAAAAGAAACTTAAAGCCTATTACTACCCAGTTTTATCGCCTCAGTTTTAAGACTATTGTTAGACTGTTTTGTTTTAAAATACGTGACACTGTCGTCCGGTTTATCACTTAACAGAAAATGTAGCCCTATCAAACTTAAAGTTGAAGTAGCTACTACATTTTATTGAAACAGTCTATCAATTTAGGTGTTGGGGAAAAAAATAAAGAACGATGTTTTCTTTATTTTTATCCATCCTTTGGCGGAAAATCGTCTTCCCAGAATGGGTAGATTCATGAAGACCCTGCTTCAAATTGCCCGAGAAACACATTTTCAAAGTCATTAATGGCCAGACACTTTTTAAGTTATTTTTTTCCCTCCACATTCAAAGTCAAGCAAAGAACACCGCTGTGTTTTTTGTCCTTACACTTTATTGAATTCTCTCATTGGTATGCCATGGGACGCATCCTTTATTGGAGTTAATTTCAACATGATTATGCAATGGTTACAAAAGCACCATGCTCTAAACGGTCTCATATCATTAACGGTGTTAATACTGCAATCTTGAATTGGTATGAACTCTTACCCTCTACGCGAAACTTAATGCGCCATTAAAAACTACCTCCGATGTAATGGGCTGCTTTGAAATGGTTGTATTCAGTCCCGTTTTACTTGGCACTAAAGCCGAAGGTATGGAAAGGGTTATGGGGAGTCAATAGTGGGGTCAAAAGACGTGAGCGGGTCGTTCACACGTACTGGTAACGGGTAGTTGATTATAAGAACTTTAATCATTGATGTCCGTGAGGTTGTTTAACGCTGTTGTTAATTAAAGCAGGTTCCTTTTTTTTGTGTTCATTCTTTTCGTATTACTTTTTTTCTCATTAGGTTCTCGTAGTTTACAATGTAACCAGAATGGTCAGTGTATCTGCAAACCTGGTGTTACTGGGGATCGTTGTGATCGTTGTTCGCCCAATTACTACGATTTTTCGGCTTTGGGTTGCAGACCTTGCGGATGTGACGCTGCTGGTAGCTTTGAAAGCACACCCGACTGCGACTCAAACACTGGTGATTGTCGTTGTAAGGAGAACGTCGAAGGCCAACGTTGCGATCGGTGTAAACCCGGTTTCTTCGACCTAAAACTTGAAAACAAACTCGGTTGTCTTCCTTGCTTTTGCTTCGGACATTCTTCTGTATGTAACTCAGCTCCTGGTTACTCCAAACTCTCCATCGACAGCAGTTTCAGCAGGGACAGAGACAAGTGGCTTGCCATATCGTACACTGGAGAAGATCAGCCTTTGTTGTACAATAATGTCGTACGAACCATTTCCGTTAATTCAACAGGAAAGGAGCCTGTGTATTTTGTTGCGCCTGGTTAGTGGCACAGTGTCTTTGATTAAATGCATACGTAACTGTAAAAATACTAATTAACTTTATGTCTTTGTTCTAATGTAGCTCGTTACTTGGGCGATCAGAGATCTTCCTACAATCAGTATTTGACATTCACGCTGCGAAGTAGTGAAGGAGCTCAAGCCTCCGTCGAAGACGTAATTATCGAAGGTGCCGGACTTAGAATATCCCAACCCATCTTCGGACAGAACAACCCATTACCATCCAGTGTTAACCAGGAATACAGATTCCATTTGCACGAACACTTTAATAGCGATTGGACTCCGCGCCTCAACTCCCGTGATTTTATGACAGTCCTATCCAACATTACTTCCATCAAGATCAGAGGCACTTATACGCCTTCCGGTCAAGGATACTTGGATGACGTTGTCTTGGAATCGGCCCAACGCGTCTCTACTGGTCAAGAACTGACATCCATCGAAATGTGCACGTGTCCTGATAGTTACATCGGACAGTTTTGCGAGTCTTGCGCTCCGGGATTCCGTCACGATCCACCGGGTGGCGGGCGATTTGCTACTTGCGTACCGTGCAATTGCCACGGACACGCCAGTTATTGTGACTCCAATACGGGACGTTGTATTTGCCAACATAATACCGGAGGTGATAATTGTGAAAAGTGCGCGGCTGGTTACTATGGAAACGCGTTACAAGGAACGCCGAATGACTGTAAACCTTGCCCTTGTCCGAATCAAGGACCTTGTACCGTTACTAGTTACGAGGAAGTTGTCTGTTTGAAGTGTCCTAAAGGTTACACGGGTAAGTACCTTTTTCACTTGCTCACGTAAATTGGATCATAAAGGCTTTCACTTTTGAACATTGTTGCATTGGATAGTCTTAAGCCACTTTGTTTTTTGTTCTGTTTACTAAGTTATTTTGTATATTTTAGGCCAACGTTGTGACCGTTGCGTTGATGGTTATTATGGTGACCCAACTGGTCGATTAGGACCATCCCGGCCATGCGCACCGTGCGATTGTAACACCAACGTTGACACGAATGCCGTAGGCAACTGCAACACGTAAGTTACTTTAATTTCTCCGTTCTTATTAGATCTGTGGGTTGTTATCACCAACTTCACCGACGGAATCCTTACAGCACATCTGGAGAATGTTTGAAATGTATTTACAACACTGCCGGTGCTTACTGCGACAAATGTCTGCCCGGCTTTTACGGCAATGCTTTAGCAAAAGAAAAGGGCGACTGCCAATCCTGTAGCTGTTACGCGCCCGGTACCCAAGACCAAGGACGTTCCAGTCTTCTAATTTGCGATTTCCAAACTGGTCAATGCCCTTGCAAGACCCACGTAATCGGTAGACAATGTGATAAATGCCAGGAAGGTTTCTTCAATCTGGACAGTGGTAGAGGTTGCGAACCTTGCAATTGCGATCCTATTGGCTCTTTCAATAGAAGTTGCGACGTCAGAAATGGACAATGTTATTGTCGACCAGGTGTTACTGGTAGAAATTGCGATGTTTGTCTGCCTTATCATTATGGCTTTTCAGTTGACGGCTGCCGAGGTTAGTTCAAGAAGAGGCGTTAGAAATTATGGGTCTGTATAAAATTATTATCCATGTTTATTTTAAGAGTGTGAATGCGACCCTGTGGGATCTACGTCACTTCAGTGCAACCCGAATGGACAGTGTCCTTGCAGACCCAATGTTGAAGGAAGAAGGTGTGAAAGGTGTATGGAGAATAAGTACAATAAAGACGTTGGCTGCGTTGGTAAGTTTAATTTTCTTTGAAAATATGATATCTATCAATGATCGACAATAAGTCTCATTTGAGGGTTACCATGTTCTTTTTACAGACTGCCCCGCTTGTTATTCCCTTGTCCAGGACGCGGTCAATGAACACCGTCAAAAATTGATGGAGTTGGCCAATCTTTTAGACGAAATTGAGAAAAATCCGCAAGTTATCAATGACAACGTCTTCGAGGACCGACTTAAAGAAGTCATGGACCGAGTGGACAACTTGTACGTCGACGCCAAGGGTGCTGCTGGAGATGATGGCAATTTGGTGGCCAAATTAAAAGAACTAAGAGACAGAATCGAAGCCGTCCGCGAAACTGGTTTACAAATCAACGATATTGTATCAGAAGCGGACAAAGTTAGCGAAGTCGGTGTCAGAAACATAACTCAGGCCGAGGACATTATTAAAAGGACGCAAGAGATGCTCGCTGCCATGCGTAAGTTCTTGGATCAAGACGGAAGAGACGCGTACGAACGTGCTAAAGAGAGGTCTGACCAGTCTGGTCAGAAGTCGGCAACCATGTCCGAGATTGCCAAGGAAGCCAGGAAATTAGCCGATCAACATGAACGCGACGCTAACGAGATTGAAGAAGTGTCGAAGGCGGCTTTGGATACTTCGAACGAAGCCTTTAAGTTGGCTACGGACGCCATTGATTCGCAGAAACAAACTGGTGATGATATCAGGAACCTGAAAAGAGAGTAAGTACTTGCTCCATACTCTGAATCCCATTAGAACTTAGCTATGACTGTAGATTGACTAATGGTTCTCATTAGACTCGCTGATACGTCAGACTTAGTTGGTAAAACCAAAGCATTAGCCACTGAATCCCAAAAGGAGGCGAGCAAGGCTTACGAAGACGCACTCGAGCTTAAACTAGATGCGGATTCGTTAATTCCACCAGAAGTTGACGTCATGGTCATGTTGGACCGTGCCGAAGACATAATCAAAGAAGTAAGGACGCATCTTTTACTTTTTTGGTGAATTCATAATCCAATCTTAAAATATGCCAAAAAATTATAAACAGGCCCAACGAATCCGATCGGAAGCGGACGATTTAATAGACGAACATCAGGGTACTTTAGACGACTTAGGGGTGAAGAAAAAAGAAGCCAAAGAACTACTGGAAGAAAGCACCAGACAGCAACAGATCACTGACGGACTTCTCGCTGATGTTGATGCCGCCTATGACAAGGCAAAAGAAGCGGTTAAATCAGGGGATAAGACTTTAGAGGATGCCCAAAAGACCTTAGAAACACTACAAGGTAAGATACCTTAGGTTCTTATCGTCCTCATGGACATGGTGTTAAATTAGAATGCCCCTGTCTTAGGTTTTGACCAAGTGGTACAAGAAAGCAAGGGTAAGGCGGAAGACGCCTTGAAAAAGGTTCCGGAAATCAGAAAGATTATTGGTGAAGCTGAGAAAAAGACGGAGGCCGCTGAGAACGCGTTGAGTGGCGCTCGACAAGATGCAATTGAAGCCATGAACACTGCCAAACAAGCGCAGAAAGTTGCTGAAGCAGCTTCCAGGGTACGTACACTAGGTCAATTGTTTTTGCGATAGTACTTCGTCAGCTAATGTTGGGTATGCTTACAGGAAGCCGGTGACATCTTGGCCAAAGCTGACTTAACTAAAGATAAAGCCATAGAGATGGGTGGTCAAGCTAACGACCTTCAAGTAACTGCTGGTGAAATCGAAGCCAAAATGAGAGACGCGGAAGAACAAGCTAGAAGAGATGAGAAAGCAGCCAAAGATGTAAGTACATGCCTCATGATGATTACTTAAGTTATTTCAAAATCTAATACTTAATTAATGTTAATGTCTTCAATATGGTAATTAATTTTGTTCACCTCCAGGCTCTGGAGCAAGCCAATCAAGCCAATATTAGCGCTTCAGATGCTTCCAAAAAAGTTCGAGACGCTTTAGCTTTGGTTGATAAACTTCTTAATGATTTGGGTAAGTCCTATGTTATAATTTTTTTACGCTTGCACTTAGTGGTAGTCAATCATGCTTAAAAATTCTTTGTGAAGCAACTAAGCAATGGTCCTTTTATTGGTTCTTTTCACAATTGTTTGTCTCAATTGGAGATTGCTATGGTTCATATTTCAAAATAACTTTAGGGTAGATTGGAAATGAATGTTTGGCAACATTATTTTTGTGGTACTTTTGGTCTGTTAGTAGTGTTTACTTAAGACCAAGAACGCATTCGAGGCCTGAGAACATTCAATGATAGAATTGATATATTCATGGCCGCCAAACGTTCTCGGGTCTTATTTGGGGTCTTATTGGGTCCTTATTTTATAGAGCTTTGCCTAATTTTGTAATTGCACCATTTCATTGTAAATACTTTTTGGTTCATTGAGAACCCATATGTACTGATTTTCGCCTTTCAACAATTACTTACCATCATATTATTTTTAACAAAACTGGTTCATATCCCTCCCGACTCACCCTTTCCGGGGTTGAGAACCCGTACCTTAAATTACCCGCACTTACCATGCCTAATTGCACGAAACTGGTAATGGTTTTGTAGGCAATAGTTGTATGAAACTAAATACGTCAAAACTGAGCATAAAATGCTTGCCCCTTCCGGGTTGCGGACCTATACCTTCAATTCCCGTCCTTACCATGCCTAATTACTTACCATCATATTAATTGTAACAAGACTGAGAATTATCCCTCACGACTAACCCTTTCCGGGTTGAGAACCTAAACCTTGAATTCCCGCACTTACCATGCCTAATTGCACGAAACTGCGTGATGGTTCAGTAGACAATAGTTGTACCTCAAGACTGGGCACAAAATGCTTGCATTAAGCTTTGAAGAATGCCACTGAAACCGAAACTCCTGGCCATATCCTTAAGAAGACAGTACCAACATTCAAAAATAATGAATGTTTTGGCCTCGTCAATGACCGTTCCTTGTAGATAACATCGACGACATAAATCCCGACGCTCTAAACGATTTGGAACAAAGGTTGGAACAGGCGGAACGCGAAATGCGCGAAGCCGACTTGGACCGCCGGACCGATGACTTGCGTGGCGCTCACGAGAGTCAAAAGGAGATGATGCGAGATTATGACGCGGAAATTGCCCAACTTAGAAAGGACGTCGCCAATATCCAAGATATTAGGGAATCGTTGCCCGATGGATGTTACAAGAGAGTTGTTCTCGAACCTTAACTTAAAAAGGTGGTGATCAAAAAATCGACAGCGACCAAAAAAAAACCCTCAAAACTATATTAGGATTTTTTAACGATTAATAACCGGCCTACGCTTTAGATATCGTCGCATTATTTATGACTTAGACAGAACTTGAAGCGAAACAGCATATCATTTTCAGGTAGGTAAGCCCGATGATCAAAACGTGACGTGGCCAACTTCAGAAAACGTATTTTAGTGAATTTTGTAGCAATGTTTTGAAATTTTGCAACGAGCGCAATCAGTTAGGCCTACGAAGTTTTGCAACGAGCGCAATATTTTTTGAAATTTTGTAACGACTCCTGTATGTAATGCCATCTGTTAGGAGGTTTCGCAAGGTCTTACATTCTTGCACCGCAATCTTTTGCAAGATTACAATATGTTATATGCCGCCACCTGTTAGGGATTTTTTGTAACGTCCTTTACGTGCAGCGCCATCTATTAGATAGTTTTGCAGAGTATCTTCTTTTCAGCGCCATCTTTTATTAACTTTTTTGCAAATAAATTATTGCTTTAAATTAATTTAATTACCATACATATTTCATAAATTTTGCGACGTATCTATAGCGTTTTTTTTCTAAGCCGCGTGAAAAATTTAATACGACGTACAATGTGGGGAGGAAAAAAATTAATTCTAAATCGGTGCTCACATGTAATGTGTGCGTGTTATTGGGAAAATAACAAAAGAAAAAAAAGCAACAACAACCAACTAAAATAACCAACCCTAAAGCGTTTTTTGTATAATCTCAAGGTGCTAACAAACAGATAAACAAACAAACAAAATATAAAGTGAGCAACCGATTTTATGAGATGTGTGTTATATACATATGATAGTCAAGTCGAAGACGTTTATAATAATTGTGCCTTTTAAAACAACAACAACAAAAAATTAATGATGACATAAAAAAATAGGTGGACCTGCCGTGTTTTTTGGAAATATTTCTAGATGTTTTGTAAAAAAAAAATATCAACTGACAATTACCTAAAGTCCTTTCCTTTATTCGTTAAACCATCTCCAACAATTTTTAATTTGCCAATTTTTTTTCTTAATTCTTTTCGCAGTTGTAAATTTTAAATTTCTTTTCGATTTTTTTCTATCACAATCCTACAATAATATTTAAAAATATATATTAAAAATCTTGGCTTTAATTTTAGGCAAATATGTTAAGAAAAGGGGTAGGTCATTCTCTAATTAATTTGAATTAAATTTAAGGGAATGATCTGACCCTCCGGAATTGATTATTTCAAGGCTTCAATTAAATTGACTTAAGTAAAGTGGGCATTAAATAAATCGTGTTAATAAGTGTCCCCCCCCCCCCCCAAAAAAATAAAAAAAGACCACAATGGAAAGTTTCTCGTAATATTTGACAAAAAGAAATTTGTACATTATCCCCCCCATTTTATTTAATAACAAACGTTACGTTAATATCGCTTTTAATCAAATTTTGGTGAGATAATTTAAATATTATAGACTATAAAATAATTAATATTAAAAGTATAATTATGAAAAGGATAAAAGAAAAACCCTCTACCTCGTATCGTTTCTATATACTCATCCCCCCTCCCTTAAAAAAATTTGGTTGAGTTAATTAGGTTTCCCAATTTTGTTTTTTAACTAAACAAATTTTCTTATTGCACCCAAAAATTAGGCCTATTATATTATTTTTATTTATTTTTTATGGGCTATTCTTGATTGTTAATTAGGGAACTTCATGCTAGACTGCGTATTTAGTTTCAAAATTACTATAGTAAAAATTAAACTTCAAGCAAATAAGGGGCCCTTCTTATTCATTAGGCCTGGTGAGCACTGGCCCAGGGGACCCCCACAAACGATTGGTCATATATGGGGCCCAGGGGCCTGTAATGCTGTCAAGACGCCACAGTCTGTTTAAAATTATGAAGCATAATCTACGTTTTTTTTCTCACCTAATGCATTCTATTGGATGATTACTTTAAGTCTCTCTTCAAGGTCAAACATTTTAGCCAATGGAAAGCGTTCTTCGTAAGTGTAGGAAAGATTATTGGCGGTTATCTCTCTCGTCTCTCTTCAAGGTCAGAGCGAACAGCCAATAGGAAATTTTCCTACTATTTTATACTATACACACACTTAGAGATATAATTTTGGTATTATGGTTTAATAGTCATATACTATATTTTAATTAGTTAACGGACGTAAACCGAATACCGAACATATCATTAACTAACTATAGGCGATAAATAAATAAATATAATAGTTAACCAAGATCAAATTAAATATATAATAACTGTGTCAAAACGGGCTCAATGAGCTTAATGAATCTAATCATATATACGTTTAATTTAATTATAATTAACGTAAAAGTACGTGCCAATATTAATTAAATTTATTAATGCTCCTTTTTGTTTTTGGATATCAATTATTTTATTACCAATTTTTTTTTTTTGGTTTTAAAATATGAATCTCACTAATAACAAACCCACTGCCATTTGTGTGAATGGGTCTATACTACGTTTTGTTTTGGTCTAGAAATATTTAAAAATACAAATTTTTTAATAACTGCCACTTAATTACGGAAGAAAATTATTAAGTTAATTAACAAAGCCAATTTAATTATTTTTCCCTCTTTTCTTGTTTTAATCGTTAATTAATCGGATGAAATCAAAATAATTATTAATGATGATTATAATTAAGTAATTAATTAAGAGTGGAGATTTTTGTGTTGCCAACATTCATTTCCATTTTTGTAGCTTATTCAATACAAAAAGCGAAAAAAAACTCTAAAAAAAAATAAAGTAAAAAAACCAACTGTTTTAACCCCCGTCTGATATAGGGTGCCTATAATTTTACCCCAAATACCTAATCCTTAATTAATTAAATTTAAATCTATTTAATATTAATTTTTACAGGATTTAGCGTCAAGAAATACGAGTAAGATTCTAATTTTACGAACATCCTGTTTGGTATGGTTTCTATAATTAACCCTAAATTAAAGATATGTACAGGGTGTTTCTGATAAGTATGCCATAAATTAAGGGGGTGTTGTTGTGGAAATAAATTTTGAGTCCAAAATGTAACTTCAATGTCATTTTGATGGTCCTGGTCACTGTTTTCGAGTTAAGATTGTTCAGAGTATTTTACGGATGACCCCTTAAATTTAATTAGGATACTGATTAAGACAATGATTTCTAATTTAATGAAGGGGTCATCCCTAAAACACAAAAATCAAATCATAACTCGAAAACAGTGTCCCTTGTGGGAAAATTGAGATAGAAGTTATATTTTTGGCTCAAAATCGATTTCCCAAAGAACATCCCCCTTAATTTATGGCAGACTTATCAGACACACCCATGTAAGCTACATCTTAAATTAAAGTTATTTTAATAGTAATCTTACAGAATTTAACCTGAAGAAATTCTTCGAAAGCTAAGGAGTACCTACACGTAAGTAAACTTCTATGTATATCACTCGCACATAAATTAAACATAAGGCCACACACACCATTCATACTTTTGAATAATTCAGACGTAATTTACACGCGTAGTTACAATAAAATGTAGCGTTATCCGCTGTTATAATTACCAATAAACCACTCCTTAACACTTTCCAATCCCAAAATAACCTCTAAAACTCCATATAATTGCTCTAATTAACATTTTAATTAACATAAAAGACACTATACACTTCAATAAATAACCCACAAAAACGACACCTTTAAAAATAATTATTGGTGATATAAATACGTCTGATCTTTTTCAAAAAGCTCATTTCTAAAAGCATTTAACTCCTTCTATTCTATAATACAAACTTACCTGACATTTGCTATTAGTTTATGGTTATAATTTCTAATACATTTCCCCGATGATGTACTCTTTTGCTGATTTAGTTCAACTAATTATCGTCTAGGGCATGCCGCGAGAGATGAGAGAGAAAAGAAAGAAAAAACTAGCTTCACTTTCTTTTAATTTTGACTAGAAGTACGCCACCAATAATCGGAAACCGGGTCAAGCAGCGGGAACGTCATCAAACTGAGGTGTTATACAGTTATATAGAATGGAGTATCTTACTTGACAGTGAATGAAAGGTAAGTGGTTCTATCAAGTTTTGGGGGGACTTGGTGTCAAATGATGAATGGGCCATTTTAATGGGAACTAAGAGAGAAAATTAGGTAACTCAATTTCGGTAAGAATTGGAATTTTATTTTCGACTCCATAGCTTTGAACTATGTTCATTTTAATTTTTGCAAAAGTGCTTAGATGTAATTTACCTTCATATTTTGGCGTCGTTTTAGAAACATCAAATTCTGTCTGTTTATTATTTGTGAAAATTCTAATGTATAGTAGAATTTTCCCAGATAATCTGTGATATCATAAGTGGATCATCCACTTATGCTGATATTCAATTAACTATAATGTTTTTTGTTGTCTCTAACCGTTAATTTAAAACACAATTTAATTACTTCAAACGCAATTTAGATATTTCAAATGCAATTTAGTTATTTCAAATGCAATTTAGTTATTTCAAATGCAATTTAGTTATTTAAAACGCAATTTAGCTATATCAAACCCAATTTAGTTATTTGAAACGGAATTTAGTTATTACAAACGAAATTTAGCTATTTTAAACCACAATATAGCTATTTCTAAAACGCAATTTAGTTATTTCAAACCACAATATAGCTATTTCTAAAACGCAATTTAGTTATTTCAAAACGCAATTTATTAAAATGTCAAAAATTAGTCCTCATTAATACCAAAATTAACTTTCTAACGCGTATCTTGTAGTTTACTAGTTAAGGTTTAAATTTGCACCAAAGTTATGTCATATGCGACACGAAGTGCTCGCCGATAGACACAAACCAACATGAGAACAGATTTCTTATCGACGTGAAAAAGAAGCATTTTGATAATATCGACACAAAACCTTAACCATTTCGAGATAACATCGTAATTCCAAGTTACCTAACTTTTGCACTCAATTTTAAACCTCAATATATTATACATATTCCACCAAGTTCCATCTTATAAACTAGGGGCGTAAATTTCAGTTATAGGGTAGGGGGTAGAAAAAACGTAATATACCTTGATATCTAAAGGTATCGTATACCTTACTTTCTCTCATAAAAATATTTGTCGAGGTAGGTTAGTGGGAGAGAGCTAGTTGGGGAACGCAAAGAAAAATCTTACATGTTCTTAGCTTAACTTTCCCTCGAGTCAACTCTCACTATCATTGGAGTGTATGTGTGTTCTTATTTAGAAAGTTGATCTAGTCAAGTGTGGTCTCTCTAGAAGTTAGTTGCGGTGCACCGTCTTATACATGCGCACCGGATTTTCAAATAATTTGACGGTGTTCGGGTTCCTATAGTTATTGCAATTGCATCTGTGGTTTTCTTTTGCTCGATTCGAACCCTAACTCTAGAGAGACAATATCGTTTTTTTTTATGAAAACATCTCTTCTGTAAATTTCAATTTTTGACCATTTTCAATATGGTCACCTTAAGTGTCACCTTACGGGTGACTTTTTTAGTGATTAACGTTCTATCGGCAATTCCGGTTAATTGCCAAACTGTTTCGAGCAACGAGAATGTTTCGACCGATGCTGATATACTTATTGGTGAGTTTTAATTAAGTATAATTAAAGTAGATTACTTCTGTGTTTTTATTAGCTAGCAAGTAGACTATGGCTGTAGTCTTTAGAAATTGTTTGTCAGAGGTTTTTGCAATAAATTTGCAAAGGTCGGAAGTTGTTCCTGAATTTTGTTTTGAGGGGCGTAATTGGTGAACAGAGAATCATGATTAGCCCCTCTTCATTTAAATTGGTAGCCTTCCCAATAGAATATTAGTTCTACCCATAGAATGTTAGGCTAGTTCTACCCGTAGAATATTAGTTCTACCCATGGAATATTAGTTCTTCCCATTGAATATTAATTCCACCCATAGAATATTAGTTCTACCCATGGAATATTAGTTCTTCCCATTGAATATTAATTCCACCCATAGAATATTAGTTCTACCCATGGAATATTAGTTCTTCCCATAGAATATTAATTCCACCCATAGAATATTAGTTATACCCCTAGAATATTTGTTCCACCCATAGAATATTAGTTTCACCCATAGAATATTACTTCTACACATAAAATATTAGTTCTACCCATAGAATATTATTTCTACCCATATAATATTATTTCTACCCATATAATATTATTTCTACCCATAGAATATTATTTCTACCCATATAATATTAGTTTTACCCGTAGAATATTAGTTCTACCCATGGAATATTAGTTCTGCCCATAGATTATTGGTTCTACCCATACAAAATAAATTTTAGCCATAGAATATTGGTTCTACCCATACAAAGTTTATTTTACTCATAGAATGTCAGTTCTACCATAGAATATTATTTCTACCCATAGAATATTATTTCTACCCATAGAATATTATTTCTACCCATAGAATATTATTTCTACCCATAGAATACTAGTTCCACCCATAGAATATTACATCTACGTACCATAAAATATTATTTCTACCCATTGAATATTTCTCAAACACAAAATATTTTTTTTTTTTCGATTTTAAAGAATATTATGCAAAGTATTTAGTAAGTCCGAACAATATAACCATTTTATTGAAATGGATATGTCTTTTACTACGCGACATTGGTCTCGAAAATTGGTCAAAGTTATATATGATACGGTGTGTTCAGACAAAGAACGAGATATTTATTAAAATTAGGGTGAGATAATAAAAATTCGATCGAATAACAGATCCTGTACAGAAATCGAGGCAAATAAAAGTGTTTTTCTGTGATAATCAAAACGTGTCTAGCGATCGGAAGTGGTTTCGATTCAAATGGCTCGGAGGCTTTGAACTCCGCTTGCACCAGGAAGAATTTACCCTACTTTTTAAATCCTTAGCTCGCGCTCTCGTGTTTGAGTCGGGAAAAGATGTATAAGTAATTAGTGGGACAGACTTCTTGAACGAATAGAAAAAAAAGTAATAATAAGACTAACTATATACTCGTTAGAAAGTTTAAAACAAAAATTTACGTTATATCTTGTTGTAATGTTATTACACGAAAACCGATTCAATATATAGCTTACATACACATTATCAAAAATTAGTACATTGTTCAATTTTATCGTAAGAGTATGTTTGTTCAATAAGTTTAAGTACTTGTGCTCTGTAATTAATGCTAATTGAGCACAATAATTTGGTTTGTGCTAAGCCTCACTACTATCATAAGTTTATAGGATATGTTCCATAAGTTTTTCAATGGTTACAAACTGGAGCTTGTCATGAATTGCCATAGGTTATAGATTCGAGGTAAAGCGACACCTGGTGAGGCACTGTCAAAGGCTTAGTATAGACTGTAGAATGATTGACTGCAAAATTAACCGAGTGTAGTAAATTCTCGAACTAGCTCTCAGTAGGTCTCTAGTATAAGAAGTGTCCTACTTATGGAACCAATCAAGAACACAATTCTTTCATATCTTACCAATATTGAGAAGCTAATACAGTCATTGCCAGATTATTATTGACTAAATTCAATAAGTTAATATTTAATTGCTAATTCCAACCTTACTAATTAATCTCGTAACGTCTTTCAGAACCAATATTGGAGGCGTCTGCTACCACGAATGCTCCCTTCTTGATACGCAAAGTGACAAGGGCCCCTATTGTAATGGATCCCACAATGCCACCGACTTCGAAACCCAATATCCTGAACTCTTTCGAAACGATGCACAAGAAGAGTCGTGCCATGATTGACAAAATCGTCAAAGAGGCCCTTCCACACATTATCAGGTCCGAGGCCAGTCGTAACATGACTGACTTGTGCAAGTCCAGCATGTTCAAGTTCATCATGGCACTCAGGAAGATGGATAACTGGCCCTTACAGAGTGAGTACAATTTTGAATTTCGTGTGTGTACCTTGTCCTCTCCATAACATATTACGTAAGGTCAGGGATATGTCTTGGAATTTATAAATTGTGATGAAAATCATAGAATTTGAAAACAATTCTGAAAGGTTATGAAAAATTTTGGGAATTTGAAAATTCAGCTGAAAGGTCGTAGAACCATCAGGCTTGTTATATAATTTTATGCTAAAACTAAAAATTCACCACCTGCTCAAAAATGACATAATTGTCATTTAAATAATTAATAATTTTTTCATTCTTAATTAAGTTATTTGTTTAAAATATATCACACTCATAAAAGAAGAGACCAAAACAAAATAAGGAATTATTACAAAATAATCTAAACGTTCCTACAATTCTAGTACTATCCTATATAATTTCTAGAAATTGTAGGTTAATTTCCTCTCATGCAGATCCCCCGGGACACAGAATATTCTAAATGTCTCTTGATCGTTAAAAGTGGGCCATCGTATCGCATATAACGAAAAACATTACGTTTACTCGAAGGGGCCCAAAACCAGAGAAATCACGCCCATCTAAAGAATTAAGTTAATAAATCTTAGACCTAATATATCTATTTAATGTCCTTTAAATATAAGGGGGGGAGAGAAATAGGCGAAGCTCTTGGTTATTAAATAGGCCCCTGTCCAGAAAATGCAGGCGGAAGTACACAACTGACCCCAAAACCTTGAAATTCAATATTAATTTGCAAAATAAATCTTATAAGAAATGTTGAATTTTCGTAAAGAGGCCCTAACGTCTGTCTATAGGGTCAAGGTTTTCTTAGATGTGAATTTCAATTGTTTGTATTATGCTCTGAGAGAAAATGCAACTTCATAACCGTAAGGTTGTAGTTACGGTTAGTTAGAAAACGGTTTTCAATGTGTTACGTTATAAGATGGGTGTACGGAACCTTAAAAACAAATGACTCTAAACCCCAAACCAAAAATATTGAAGGATAATTTTAAGTCAAGCGTATCTAAATTTATCTATAAATGCAAAATAAATATTTTTAATTGGTTTATAGTATTAGGGATTCACGAAGAAACTACAAATTCATTATTTGATATTTTGTCAAATCACCTTGAATTAATTTTTGGTAAATAAGAATTGTATGCATTTGTGAGGTTTGAGATAAGTTTGCTCTGAAGGTGTTGCTTCAACTATAAAAACCACTCCCGTTGTTATTACTCCATGTATGGGGTAAAAAAACCTGGAAAGCTCACGGAAATTCACTGGTTTTCCAAAAGTTGTATGAACCCTGTCTGTGTTGATAAACACATATGGAACACCTAAATAACTTCATGTAAGGGAAAAAACCTGGAGAACTCAGGGAAATCAGTTTTACAAAAGTTGTACGAACCCTGTAGACTGTAGTGATCATTACATATGACCAACTAAACGACTTTATTTGTTATTTAGTTTAAACTAAACCTTTTCACGTGAAAGTGAAACTTCAACAAACGTTTCAAAGTTGATTCCGAAATTAAAATACAGCCAACACATCGTATTTTCTGCATAACAATGAAATTATACAATTTTAAATTTAGGTTTTATTGTCTTCGAATACGTACAATTCTTCCCACGGGATGGGGGACACAACACTTAACTAGGCAATTAAACCGAAAAGCCATAGATATAAAAGAAATACTACACAATAACAATAAATCTAAAGAATAACATTCGGTGTGTTCAAATAGCTAAGAGGCATTGTTCCATGACTTATTTTGTTAGAACGTCTATCAGACACTATCTTTAAGTATTGTTTCTCTTTTTTTTTGTTTTTTACATCAATGGTCAGACAATGGTGCATGATTAGACACAGAAATTAGTTCTAATTAGGTAAATCTAGATTACCGGCAATGTTATGATTATTATCGTAATTAATATTATTTATTTCTTAGTTTTTGATGAATAAATAATAAATTAATTATTGTTTAAGTTGGTTTTCGGGGGCAACAATAATATTTTTTTTTTTTGAGAAAAACAGAATTAATATTTATGCGGAAGTAAACACGAATATGGGTTTTTGCTACAATAGCTATAATTTTAGGGGTCACGTGGTGTAATAACCTTATCAGATATTCATTATTTGAAGTAAAAACGTTTGTATTTAATACAGGGAGCGCAGCGGTCCCATAATTCCTAAAAAAATCCTAAATTTTTGAACCTGTCCCATATTATCCTATAAATTCATGAAAGGTGCTATAATATTCTATATTTTTGACTTAGAAGGAAGTTTTCGTATAGTTTAGCATCAAATTTATCAAAATTTGTTTCTGTTATCGAGATCACATTTGGGTAGACACTGAAACTGCAGAGTTTGTTCATGATTTTTTATATGTTATATTTTAATTAAGCTCCTCTTTTCAAAGTGAAATCCTTTTGTTATTTTTTCCTACATAGTTTAAGCCTCTTCCTATAAAAACATATTTATTATCTTATAAAATCCTATAATTCCAGAAAAACATTCCTATTTAAATTTTATTTAGTAATACTTCCGAATTTTTTAAACCATTTGCTATACAAATTTAAAGGAAAATGTTCAAAAATTTTCAAGATGAAATCCAAAAATAGAATACTCATCTCAGCACGATACCTAATTAAGCATAAGTAATACCTCATTAAGCTCATCACGTTCCTGTAAATTTAACACTTTCGTAACTTACTTTCCATCTAAATTTAGCCATTAATACTGTATATCCCAACCCAGAATGAAATCCAAGTACATAAACATTATCATATAAATTTCTAAATTAACCGAATGATATTTGTTGGTATTAAAGTTAATGTCGTTGATGAAATATTGTATTGAGAAACACGTGTAGAAAGAAAGCTGAGGGTTATTTAGAGATATGGCATCATTACGCGTCTCGCTGCGTTCGTTTTCAATGGATAAATAACACGGGATGCCATTTCTCCTCTTGAAAGAGGTTATCGTTGCTTTGAAAGTAGGACCGCCGATTAACGTCTTCTAAATTAAAAATTACGGAATCTTTTGTAATGATTTGTATTAATTAATTTAATTTAACTGATGTTATTGGGTAATCTCAAACACTTTTCTTTCTGAGGGGTTGGCCATACCATTCTTATAAGTGATACACACTTTATAACAACACCAGGAGGATTTATTTAAACTTTGACCTTTTGTACTGTACCAAGGAACTCTCTAATTCATTTCGATTTTTAATCAAATATTAAAATTTTAATTATTGTTATTATTATTATTAAATCAACTGAACTCATCGAATTCCGCCTTAATTGGGTTGAAAGTTTGAGGAATTTCTGAATATGTTTAAGGAATATTTTGGAATTCCCTAAATTGAACTCATGGGAATCTTCTGGAATTATAAGAATTCACAGAATTTATGAAATAAATTTCTATGATTTTATAAGAAATTTTA
The DNA here is from genome assembly GCF_054372755.1 of Phalangium opilio. Taxonomy (NCBI): domain Eukaryota; kingdom Metazoa; phylum Arthropoda; class Arachnida; order Opiliones; family Phalangiidae; genus Phalangium; species Phalangium opilio. The sequence continues at coordinate 7,990,241 of NW_028324158.1, read as the reverse complement.
GGTAAATTGAAAATGGAAATTTTAGGAATTCATAGATATACTGATGAACCATGAAAATATTCTTGAATTCATGGAATAAACTCGCTATGTTCTATCTCCATTTGGCAGTCCTTGCCACTGTTTTCAAGTTAAGATTGGTCAAAGTATTTTACGAATGACCCCTAAAATTTAATTAAGAAACTGAAATGCAATTCTAATTTAATTAAGGGGTCATCCCTAAAACACTCAAATCATAACTCGAAAACAGTGTCCCTTGTGGCAAAATGGAGAAGTTACATTTTCGACTCAAAATCACAATTTAATTCATAACAGACTTATCAGAAACCTCCTGCTAACCTAAGAAGCAATGATAGAGTAAGAATTTGGCATTAAACCGCTGCAAGATACCAAAATTTCGGGTTTATGTTCGCAACTCGAATTCAAATGTAAAATCTGTTATCTCCCAGCAAAACCCTTTACACTCACGAATTTTACAACACCCGAAATTTAAATTGCCATAACACAATAAAAAGCCCTGAAGTCCCACCTATAGCGAATAGTTGAGTCACAACTCGCGAGTTCTATGAGTGAAAGCGAAAGTCGTATCGGCACTTAGCAGAGAATGGGCTTATCTCTATTACCGCTTTTTTACGTAATGTCATCATAACGGAGCGTTATTTGGGTCGCGGGAAAACGTTTCATAATTCCTATATTTTAGCAGCTCGAGTAGTCTCAGTCCGCCGCCGCCGCCGGCCTTACAATTTTCAATAGATACTTTAGGTAGCTTGTACTATAATATGCCCGGTAGCATCTAGCCTTGAAATCATTGTTGGATTGAATATAAGAGAAAAAGAAAAGAAATGAGTTAATATTTCATAAATCTTGAAAAATTTCTCGTCGCCAGAGATTTTATTTAAAGAGATGGTAGCTTCATTTTAATTTCAACTAATTATAAAGTTTAAAATACTTGTAATTGTGAAGTATTAACTGAAAGAGTTAATGCGTTTTTGGCTATTTGTTAAAGTTAAGAAGCCCAACCCAACTGGGTTATAATGTCACAATCTGGTGGCAAAGATCTGTAGTTCACTACTGGTGTATAGAGAAATAGGGTAACGTCATAACGATATTGTTCTGTCCAAGATTAATCAAACACCATTAGATATAGTCATAAGTTTATAAGATATGTTGGCCATAAGTTTGTCACTGGTTACAAACTGGAGCTTGTCATGAAGTGACGGAGTTCATAGATTCGAGGTAAAGCGACGCCTGGTGAGGCCCTGTCAAAGACTTACTACAGACTAAATAGGAAGATGGACCGCGAAACAGAACGTAGTTAATTTTCGATTCAAAATTTAGTGCTATGCTATCCCTTTAACTTGAAAAATTGGAACGAGCTAAGTTGGGCCTCAGAATTATTATTGCTGAATCGAATAGAAAAAACACTTTAATTTTTTTGTAGTAATTTTAAGTTTCACAATAGTAACGAAATTTATAAAGAAAGTATAGATTTTAATTGAGTATTTTATTTTGAGGATATAACTCAACTCGATCTCCACGTTTTTTAAAAACACGTGGGGATTTAACGTGATTTTAAGTATTAATGAACGCAAGTCGATGTTATTCGCTTTACAATGATAAAATATGCCATTCTTGTCGATTTTAAACCCTTTTCAAAGTTGATTAGGCCTATATTAGGTAGGGCTTACAATATGCAAAATTATTCCTCTGTATCTTCCGAATTTCTCTCCCAAAGTTTCTGGTCGAACGTTTTATTTAACCTTAGTTTAAATTCTAAAAAAAACTGACAGTAACCATTTTTATTGTAATTATATTTGAGTTATGTACGTTAGTAACAAAATAGAATCATTTATTATAATATTAAGGACATCAATTGAATGCTAACAAGAGTTTAATTAAAATTATATTTAAATTTGATGAGATAAATCTTAAACATCCTTAAACAGACAGACAGAACTAATTGAGATTTTGGCAAAAAAACCACGTGGAGTATATTAAAGAAAAAAAAAACCGCCAAAAACTTCACAATCCACTAGATTAATCTACTAGGGCCTAGCACGTGAAATACCTATCTATGTCACTTCATAATTGGCCATGTAGTTATCCAAAATATATGCCAACAATTTATCCCCAAAAATCACACTACTGGTAAATTTTGACAGTTAAATATTTAATCTATCACTTTTCACACATCGATAATAATTTTAATATCGATAACCCCTTATTTTATATAAAATTCCAAAAGAGAGAGAATGAAAAATATATCGTAAAATTAACCAGCCATCGATTTGCAAAAAAATATTAAAAAGTGGTCAAAAATCCGGAAGTACTTAAGGCAAAAGAAAAAAATAAATAACTATAACACTTAACTAAACAAAACCAGTTGAATTTGAAGTTGATATAGCCTAAAAATGTTATTCAAACTATGAAAAAATAATCATGTTGATGTAATAATAGTTCTATTTACCCAGTTCTTCACTAAAAATCGAATTGCATTTTGAAAATATTTGATTGTTTAACAAAGGATAAAAATATCTAGTACTTACTACCTAGGGGTCGAGTTATATTATTATTAAAATGAATTGAATAAGGTAAATAACTAAACTTCATCAACATTTAAAACTAGTTAGAAAAAAATATTCATATAAATACTTCCGGAAGTAGGCAGTTTACGAACCTAACCCTGCAATTTATTAACTGGTTTCAGCTGTCAGATGGTTTCATTCTTTCTTTGACGCCTACACATGTTGGTCTAAGAATCATTTTGATCCTTTAATTTGATCTCGCTTCTGCTTCAATGATTTATACAAGACGTTTTTTATATTATCAATAATGGAATTTAAATTATATTAGTAAATCTGAATGAAGCAGTTAGGGATTTTTTTAAGTTTTTTTTTGGTTGCAAAGAGAATGTGTGACAAATGGTGTAGAAACTTTCATGATAAGTACAGGAAAGAGAACATTATACCAAGAAGCGATATCTAGTTTACTAGGGAGAAGGTATAAGATGCCTAAGTATTCGCACGCCGTAGTCCCAGTCCCCTTTCAAAATACAAGGGGGGGGGCGTAAAAGGAGTCCACCGGGCTATTTCACCTCTCCTCAGTCGGAAAATACGTAATTTTCGTCATTGGTGTCGCGCTGACGTGAGTTTTCAAGAACCATTGAGATGCTGGTTGTAATTTAGATGCGGGGATTAACTCCGGACCTACGTTTGGACTGGAGATAAAGCTACAAATGTGGTAAATTTATATCTTCTCCCTAGTAAACAAGATATCGCTTCTTGATTAAACCTTAAAAAGAGCGGCCTTTTTCTAATCCTCACAGCTGAGAGAGGTAAGGATAAGAGGTTCGATTTGGCAGACGCCTTTAAACCAATGTCGGATGTCGCAGTAGTCTTTGATTATTTTTAAGACTAAATAATTGCTAATTATTTTGTAATAAGAGAATATTGATTTGATTAGGATCTATTAATTTTAGAATCTCTCTGTTATATAATTCTACAATTTCTTCAGCCCTCAATCTACGCGGACTACCTTACCTTACCTTAAGCAACTAGTTTTGATTTGTTCCAAATTTGCGCGAGATGCCTGCAATATAAAACCTGATTTCTGCTGCTTAGTTTTTCTACAATGTACATTGAGAATTTTTTTTAAAAAAAGGAAAATTAATTTGGAAGAGAGTGGGTCCGGAAGGGGGGCTGTAACTTGTTCCGGTTTTTTTTTCTTTATTTATTTCTTTTCTTTTGGGTCTTGTTTTTCTTGAACAAATTTGTCACATTAAATGTTACTTTTTAAAGAAAAAAATATGCCGGTTTTCATCGTAAGCATTGTTCATAATGCGATGAAAATAGGCTTAACGTTTCTTGAATGATTTTGATGGTAATTTATGACTTTTAACCTTAAGTTTGGGTTAGCTTTTTGTCATGAGATTGAACACGTGGATGAGGGTTCTATTGTACTGGTGGTTATGTTATTGGAAAATGAGGTATTTTTTTATTTTAAAGAAAGGGGGGGGGACTATTGGTTAAATTACAAGCTTAAATGTCTTTCATATACCGGAAGTTATTCTGAATATTACCTTGTTTTTGTACTTTTTTCGTTTCTTTTCTTGCTGAGAGAGAAGATTATGTTATTGTTCGTATATGTAGGATGAGAATTAACTTATGGCAGTTTGATTATGTTTAATTAAATGTGATACAAGTGCTTCTGCACTGATTTGACACATTTTAATCATGTTTAAAATGTTTTAGCATAGCCAGAAGGGTCCTTATATTAATCCGCCTCATAGAAAATTATCTTATTATCAATTTGAAAACCCGGAAGTATTGATTTGATTTTGTGTGTTAATTTGAATTATTTTGTTGTTTTTAAAGTTTGGGTTTGGTCCTTTTATATTAGTTGTTTAGGGTCTTATTTAGCTGCGCAGTATGGGTTAGTTTATAGTTAAAACGTACATGGTTTTAATTGTTAGGGTGTTTTTGGTTTTTGTATAGAAACAATTTCATTGTTATTTTAAAGATTGAGTGAGTTATAATTGAAAGGAGATTTATTTCTTTTTGTGAGATTAATTTTAAACTTTTAATATTAATAAACGTCTCAAACCCTGTATTTACAATATAAGGTATGGTTTTTGTTTTATGTAAAATTTGAAAGAAATTGAGGGCAAATTCTTTGAATTAGATACTTATAATATTAGAAATTCTTTCCATAAGTCAATAATATAAACAAAATAATGCAGGGTTAAGAAGATCTCGTATAGGATGCTAGTAAATAGTAAACAAAGAAGAAAGTAAACAACGTGAAACTATTTACAACAAATATGATTTAAAGAACCGTTATTAAATACATTAAACCATAAGTTCATAAGATGTTTTCCATAAGTTTGTCACTATTTACAAACTGGAGCTTGTTATGAAGTGACGTAGGTCATAGATTCGAGGTAAAGCGACGCCTGGTGAAGCGCTGTCAAAGGCTTAGAACAGACTAAATAGGACCTAGATGGACTGCAAAATTAACCGAGTGTAGCCAATCAATTCTCCCTTGTCGTTCTCGAACTAGCTCGAGTTGCAAGTCTCTAGCATTACGAAGTATAGGTATTGTCATACTTATGCAACATATCTTATAAACTTATGGTTAAACAACTATTATAGCGGTTTTGAGTCTTCATATAAAGAAGTAGATAAATTTTCTCATAATTTCGGTAGCAATTTTCAATTTCAATGTAATTTACTTCGAGCGAGGGTCCAGGCCTAGAAAAATATACAAAAGAAATCATACGTTTTATCCCAGGTGGGAAAAAGGTTTATGTTTTTGTTTTAACCCTTTCCTAATTCGATTTTAATATTTGCGGTCTTTTCTTGAAGTTTAATTTAAAGTCAAAATTATTTTAAAAGAAAGGTATAATTACTAATTAAAAATTCATAATTATATCGTTCGTATTGTGACTAAAATGTATGGTCGTAAATTAAGGGTCAGGGATACAAGTGTCGTTATAATATAGCACAAATGGGCAAGTTCGTGGCACGAGCTCATAATCTTAGCCTGCGAGATATGTCTCGTTGTAAATTGTGGGTGACGAAATACAAAGTTTACGTCTTGTCTTTAAAGAAGTCGGGCAAATTTTATTTACCTTTTATTGGTGTTTGTCGCGCGATGTTTCGTAATATAAATTTCATATTGGAGCAAAAGTTGAACTTAATTTGGAACAGTGTCTCAAGATATTTGTTAAAAGGTTCGTGTCAGCAAAGTTTAATTTTGATGTTTTTGCGTGTTTTTATAAGCTTATCTTTTTCAGGGATAGATTTAATTTTAGAAGTAGGAATGGAGAACGGTTAGTATTTACTTCAGTCCGACTCATAGCCCAGTATAGAGCCCCTTCCTGAGTCCAACACGTAAGGAAAAGTTTAAATTATCTTAGGGGCTCACTTAAACTACGTTTTGATGATGTTGCTGACGGGAACGGCGAAAAATACGTAATTCCTTTTTACCTCTGTCGCTATGACCCGCCTCTTCTTTCATACCCCTTCCTCCCGTGGAAGGGGGTCCGGGACTTTGACGTGCGCCCAGATTACTCTGTTCTCCATTCCTACTTTTAAAATTAAATCTATCCCTGGTTTCTTATTAAAATACTGTCTGTTGGAGATATAACGGTTGAATTGCAATTTCAAACGACCCATCAGTTGAGCTTATTATACAATGTAGCACTAATTGGTAAATCCACTACGAAGGTTTTAAGTACGTTGGTAATCGGAACATTTAGATAGACAAATACGAGGTTATACATCAATCTTTGGATAAGCGTTATGTACAATACGAACCGTTTTTAAAAGATGTAGGTTGCTTAAATCTAAACGGAAGAGGTTTTAGAGGGTTTTTTTTACTCTTTTTGCATAATTTGGAACAGTCTCACCTTGAAAATAAAATCGAGATCATTACATAAAAAAAAATAACTAAACACTTTATTCCAATTCTGACTCGATCAACCCAAAAGAGTACAAGGTTCCCTTCTTTTTTGTGTGTGATTGATGAGATATCTTTAATTAACTAATTTCTTATGTTTCGTAAAATATTATGACTTACAACTTAAGTAATATTTCGGAACTAAAACCAAACGCGTTTTCCTTGTAAAAATAAACACCCTTGAACGTATACGCCCATGTAGTTGGTAATTTGAAAATACCTTAAAATAACCCATAACATACATGATTCTCGTTTTGTGAAAGACTTTAGCCTTCTTGTTAATTGCATAAATGCTCAATATTTGTAACCTTACAGACAACATTTCAGAGTACAAATCCTTCAATTTAAAAAAAAAGAAAATAGGTGAAAGCATATTTTCAAAAGTTCTTTTGCATTTAAGTTTGACGTTTGTTGATGTGAAATTTTATACATATGGTTTACACATAAGTTTACGTGATATGTTCCATAAGTTTGACACTACCTATACTTCGTAATGCTAGAGACTTACAGCTCGAGCTAGTTCGAAAACGACAAACGAAAATTGACTACACTAAGTTAATTTTAAAGTCCATCTTCCTAAGCCTTTGACAGCGCCTCATCAGGCGTCGCTTTACCTCGAATCTATGACCTCCCTCACTTCATGAGAAGCTCCAATTTGTAACCAGTGACAAACTTATAGAACATATTTTATGAACTGGTAACACCAATGAGTTAGAGGAAATGTCGAGATTGGTCGCCAGCAAAAGTTTTCACCTTGTTTAAACAAGCCAACAAACAGTTTTGTAGCGGGACACATTATTTATTTGTCTTTCTGTATTTTTCCCTCCAGTGCTGGACGCTAGTGGAAAAATTCCACTTGGTCTACTACGAGGAACACGAGCGTCATTCGGAGACTATGACCAATGCGTTGATGTGGTCGTTGGAGCAGCCAGAGGAACTGTCGTGCAAGATGGTGACAATTTCGTCGGACAGTATTGCGCAGTTGATGTCCGGCCACATCCGGTGGACGACAGTGATCGTGAAAAGTTGAACCATATTGTACGAACCTTTGCCGGAACGCGTGAAGTTGTACAAGTACGTTAACGAATTAATTTCTTAAATTTTTAATGTTATTCATTTAAAGCATTTTTTTCTTTTAATTCTTTAATTTAGGATTTGAAACGAATTAATCCAGTCAAGTTCCTAAATAATATTCACGTACGAGTAGGTATTTGCATACCATCTTCATGTTCGCTCGAAGATGTCCGAGCCGTCACGGCAGAAAGTAAGTTAAAACTTCCATAACCTTTGCCCTTATCAGGAAACTACCATATTCATTTAACGACGGTCTTATATCAAACAATATTTGCCTTTGGAGATTATGAATTTAATTATAAATCACTATTGATATTTCATGGTATAGAAGCATCACGTAATGCATGAAGTATTTAGCATATACAGTTTTTAATAAAATGTATAGGAACCAGTTGGCAAGTTACCATCAGTCCCAATGGTTAACAGAAGACACTGCTTAAAAATTTTTAATTGACTAGGAATTGAAGGGAATTTGGTAGTTTCCATAAATAAATTTATTATAATATAATTAATTAAACAATGAGTGATATTAACAATTATTTCTTTGCTGTAATAGTTTCCAAGATGTTCATGGTCAAAGTTAACACTAAATGGTGCGAAGTTAAGAAAACGGAACTCATTCCTGAGACCAGACATTTCTTAGCGGGGTAAAAAATTCTTTATTTCATTTTATTATATAAGAGATTTTCTATTGAAAACCACTATTTAAATACATTTTTAACCCTTCTATTTTTTTCTTCCAGCTCTTACGTTTTTCCCTTGATGACCTTAACCGTTTTGGCCACAATAATCGACGGGATCCCGAGACTATTCAAATCTTTCAAGAAGTCTACGGAACCAGAGAAGCAGAAACCAGTTGAAAAAAGTAAAGAGAATTTTATTAATTTATTTAAATCTTATCATAATAAGAATTAATTTAAGTAAAAGTGCTGCTGTGATTCAAGGTTAGTTATACAGTAGATGTTGACCATGAACATGTTTACGTAACCAAAAATTGAGCATTCGCATGTCAATCATTATTACACCGGTTTTTAATTTTATAGCTAAAGGGTTTGTTTTTAAGATTTTATTAAATACATGTAAGAAGGATTAAAATTATATATTTAAGTGGTATTTAAAAAATGCAAGAAGACCACAAGGGGTATTTTACCCTTTTATCAAAATGATGTTCGTATTTTTCATTTCTTGGAATTTCCAACTATAATTTTGAAGAAGTTATGACGAGTGAAAATGCTTCAAGTGGTTATACAGGGTGTTGCAAAAGGGTTGGTGGTAGGACCGCTGTACAGTGGGTCGATTTTGAGCCGAATTTGTTCTATGATAATTTGTCTTAAGGGTCACATACAGGGTGTTGCAAAAACGGTTTTGGTAGGACCGCTGTACAGTGGGTTCTATGGGCGATTTGGAGCCGAATTTGTTCTATGACAATTTGTCTTAAGGGTCACCGTTTAAAAGTTATGATCTGAGTGTTTTACGGATGACCCCTTAAATTTAATATAAGAATCTGAAAGCCAATGCTAATTTAATGAAGGGGTCATCCCTAAAATTTAATTAGACTGTTTTACTGATAATCCCTTAAAATTAAACTAGCATCCATCGTTTATCAGTTCCAGACTTGCCTTATAATTATAAAAAGCAAAAGCAACTCTTGTCAAATATTATTTAAGTATCAAAAACAAATTTAATTGCAATTGAATGGAAAATTTTCCGCCCATCTCGACGAGTCTCGACATTCAGAGAAAGTTATACTTAATCACGTGTTATCCCAATGTGTTATTCGTGAAAAAAAGAAATCAGATTTAATATTTTGCTAATAGGTATTTGATGGTATTTCGGCTTAGAGCGAAAACGTTTAAAACGTGATTTGATTATTTATTAACTTGCTTTTGGATATAGACCTTTTCGATGTAAAAAAAGGGATTAGGCAACCCTCAGTATCGGGATATACAAGGGGGTTGATAAATTGCCATCCGTCTCTGCGCATGTACTCTCAAGATACAAAATGTCTTCTGCGCAGGCGCCAAAAAGCTGTAGATGGATGGCAAAGTTTTACCCCCGTGTCTTTCCCTCTTAGTTACATCGAAATGGTCTATTGGGAAAATTTTAGTGATCTCGCGAAATTTAATCATTAAACTTTTTTAATTATTTTTTTGTTGTGAATTTATAGGTAAATTTCGTAAGTTAATTGATGCCTTTTCGGCTGTTAATAACGGAAAGAAGATTCTGGACACCGCGACGACGGACCCCGCCATGGCTGCATTACACGGCATTCGATTTTTCAGTATGACGTGGATCATATTTGGACATACATACAGTTTTGGACATTATTTACAAATATGTAAGGAAACACTTGATATTCAGTTAATTGGAATCACGGCGTAGAATGATTGATGGTAGGCATATTATCGTCAACAGAATTAACACGCAATTTTATGTAAATTTAATTGAAAGTCTGGCTAGTAATACTGGTTTGAAATTATGGTTAAATTACACTAGTAATTAATCTAACCGTGACATTAATTACCAGTAAATAAATGACGCAAACCATTTTAACGTGTACAAATAGGAAATTTTAGAAGCGGGGATGAAACTCCGAAGTAGGCGAGACAATACATAATTATAGTTAAACTACATTTGCAATTAATAGATCTAGCCGTGACATTAATTACCAGTAAAAATAAATTACACAAATCATTTAAAAGATGGTTTTAAGCGTTTTTTAACGAGTGCAATTAGGAAATTATAGAAGTGACATGGGAATTCGTATTTTATCCCCTTCTTCAATGTGCAAGGATAAAATTTCGAATTATTTAGGCAACACAGTACAATAAGAAGTTCCCCTTCATAACAACGCGTTCACCATAACTAACCTAATTACCGTTAATTACTCTAAACAAAATGACGAAGAAACTCTTGGTCTAGGAAGTCTTCACATTCAAATTACCTTTCAAAATCTATATCCACCCTGTTGCTTCACGCTAATTTGAAAACAAAACAATTTCAATTTCTTTTTTTGAAGCCGGTATTTTCAAGGCGAAGGACATTCAAAAGGATTTCCTCTTTCAAGCTATTTTAAACGCTTCCTTCTCGGTAGACTCTTTCTTTACGATAAGGTAATGAATGATTTTGTCACTGTACCTTTTGTCTCGCTTTATTGATTCTTTAACCTAAATATCTTTACTCCAACTTCCTTGAAATGAAAACTCAGTTCTTACCGATATCTACCGGGATTTTAGGAACTTATATCTAAATACAATAATTAAAACAATTTGTAAATTAATTTTAAAATTAATTACTCCATTTCCAGTGGCATTTTAATTTCATACTCTGCTTTGAAGAATTTAGAGGAAAATAAGGGAAAATTTAGCCTTCTCAAGTATTATTTTCATCGATATATCAGGTAGGTGTTTTACACAGGGTGTTTTTGAAAGTATACATGTTAAATTAAGTGCTTTGTTTCTTGGGTCAAAATGAGTAAACAATAACCAAATTGGGGACCAACTTTTGAGTTTGACCCTTAATTTGAGATAAACTTTTCAGAGTTACAATGAAATATATCATCGATGTAATTAGTAATTAAAAAAAATATTATTAATTGTTTTAGGACGGCACCAAGCTTTATGATGGTCACTAGTCTAATGATGATGGGTCCGTTGGTTGGTAGTGGCCCAGTTTGGAATGATACTTTGGACCCTTTCGTCAATAATTGTAGGAAAAGATGGTGGGCCAATGCTTTATTCATTAGTTATCTATGGAGAGAAAAGGATATTGTAAGACAGTATTATATTTAATTAATTAATTTTGAATTTTAATTGTTAATTATTAACTTGTTTTGGTTTTTTCAAGTGTCTACCTTACGGATGGTACTTATCCACGGATATGACGTTCTATCTTATATCACCGGCTTTTGTTATTCTTTATTTCAAGTAAGTGTCGTAGATCTGATCACTTACAGGTCACTTCCGGTTCTAGGGTGCATTAAGCCAATTTGTTCTCGATTTCAGGCGACCAAAATTGGGCATGGCTTTAACAATGTTTGCAATTTTAATTTCAATCATGTCTGTCACTGCCATAACAGTCCTTTATAATCAGCCTCCCGTACCACTCTTCACCTCTTCGTCTTATACGTAAGTAGAGTAGAAATAGGGTAATGGCACCGCGTGACGTCATGCCATGAAAGGGTGACGTCAAAAGTGCCATTATGGACTTGTTGAGCACTGGTAATATGTCTCATTGGTATTTACCACAAAATCTACCGAATGTAGTATTGACGACTACATCAATCTCATTTTCTTCAAACCATACTCGCACTTGGCCCCGTACTGCGTGGGCCTCGCCGTTGGTTTCTTCTTGTATAAGAAGAAAGACATCACCATTATGTCTTCGGTAAATATCGGAAGCGATTAGCTTCGTTTAGGTGTTGACCGTTTCTCTTTGTTTAAAACCTTCCATAGTCGACGCAATTTTCCGGTTGGATCCTTTCGGCCGGTTCTTGTTTAGCTTTGATTTACGGAGTTTACGGATGGAATACTGGTAGACAACCTCAATTAATCGAGACTGTCTTGTACGCCGGAAGTTGCAGAACCATCTGGGCCTTGGGTATATCGTGGATGGTCGTAGCTTGCGCTACAGGATACGGAGGTAACGTTGTAGGTCGAATTAGGGTTAAACCTTTGTAGGTCAAATCAGGTTACTAGTTAAGCCTTTTTTAGATTGAATTTGGCTAATCATTTAAGCCTTTGTAGGTCGAATTAGGGTTACCATTTAAGCCTTTGTAGATTGAATTAAGTTTAAAAATTCTCAGTATAGGTAATGATTTTCTTTGGTCTCATCTATATCCAGGAGCCATAAACACCTTCCTTTCCTGGAAAGCCTTCGTTCCATTGAGTAGGATGACGTTCATGGCTTACTTGCTTCACCCTCTCCTCATGTACTGTTTCATGGCCAACTTGAGAACGACGGTACCATTCGGACACTACTTTTTCGTAAGTACCAATAGATTTATTACACTATTTGAAAAATACAATATCTGCGCTTGGAGTTTTGAAAAATTTTGCGTGTGAAACCTTGGTTTGAGATTAACTGTTGGTACCTGAAACCTAGTGTGAGCGTGGGTAAGTACTTGCACGTTGCCTTTCAAAATGGGCGTAGTGGCGAAATAGTGACCACTTTGGGTTTTGCTGTCTTAAACTGTTCGAAGTTTAATTATTTAAATTTAATCTTGACTTTGGTTCTCTGGTTTATAATTTATATTAAGACTGTGTAAGTAAATTATATCATAATTAGTTTGGTGCTTGGAGAATAGAATTTCCTTTGGTGGTGCGTAATTATCTAGTAATTAGTTTGGTTCTTGAAGAATGCAATTACATTTGGTTGTACCTAATTATCTGCTAATTAGTTTGGTGCTTGAAGAATACAATTAACTTTGGTGGTAGGTAATTAGTACGATGCTAAAGCGTAGAAGTACTTATTAAAAGAGCTACAAGAAAGGTGGCATCGTCCTTTGTCCACTCTTGGATCGCTTTCTTTAGGTGTCGCTTAAGATACCCAAGCTTTATGCTTTGACCTACATCTGGTTCTTAAGACAAGCCTTTAGGGTATTTAATGCAGTTGGTAGATGCGCAAAAGCTTCAAACGAATCGCGTCCTGCACTTATTTCGAACTATCACAACACTTGCACTCCAGAATGTAATGATTCCCCCAACCGACACCTTCCGTTTGTTCGCCTTTTAAAGGTGTGGCTCTTTTTCGCCCATCTGTTGTCGGCATACGGAGTGGCTTTTGTTCTGTCCATGATCTACGAGGCGCCATTTATCAATCTCGAACGCTGGTACAACAATTCGAAAAAAGTTCACAAAAGGTCCGTAGTGACGATACTACCCGCGGCTCTGAAACGATTCGAAACCACGTTAGACTTGAGTTGTAACCGTTCAGGCAAAGACGATAGTTGTAATGGTTCGTCCAACGCGAACGGAACCAAAGACATTAAACACTCGAAAAAGGAGCCATCAATGGAGTCCATCTCCTTGTCCGATGAGAGTATACCGGAAGCGGTGCGTTCTACCAACTTACCACAATGTTTCACGTGCGCTTGCGCTACCGGGAACGACAACAAAAGTTTCGTTTGCCACCTATAACTTACTTTTCCTACGACATACTACCAAAATATTTATATAGCACAAATAAATTTTTAATACCTAAAAGTGTCACATTTGAAGTATCGAGTAAAAACTTGGGTGATACGTCTCTGAAATCTAACACGACCTTTGAACTCTGAACCATCTGGTTTGGTGAGGCGATTACTACGTCATCCTCCTTAACAATTACTTCTATTTCTCTGCCAATCACAAGTTCATATGTATAAAAAAATCACAAATAAGGCTCGCTATGAGTCCATCTTAACAAATTTATGAATTTAACAATTTATATCGTAGGTAACGTAGTTTTCTGAAGGTTTCCATCATCAATTACACATTAACCACCCAACTTACTGAAATGTCACACTTTAGGTGATTTAATATTTATTTTTGGTACTATATACCATTAAAGTCATATCTGTCTCTTTTACAAACTATACAAAATGTTTCTGATAAGTCTGCCATAAATTAAAGGGTGCGTTCTTAGGGTCAAACTGAACGTGTCACAGAATATGCTGGGGTCTACAACACATGGGCTCCCAAAAATTGATTGGTCCCTAAATACACTGCCATTTATTTATGGCATACTTATCAGAAACACTACACTGCATACTTCGTCTAACCAAGAAGTGATATCTAGTTTATTAGGGAGAAGGTATAAGATGCCTAAGTATTCGCGCGGCATAGTCCCAGTCCCCCTTTCAAAATACAAGGGGGGACGTAAAAGGAGGCCGGGCTATTTCTCCTCTCCTCAGTCGGAAAATACGTAATTTTCGTCATTCGCGGTGCGCTGACGTGAGTTTTCAAGAAACAACGAGATGCTGGTTGTAATTTATAGGCTTGGATTAACTCCGGACCTACGTTTGGACTGAAGATAAAGCTGAAAATGTGGCGAATATATACCTTCTCCCTAATAAATTAGATATCACTTCTTGGTCTAACCTTTTCCGAACTTCAACTATTTATTTTTCTCTTCAAAGTTTACTCTTACAACCGCGCCGCCTATTGAAGGTGACGCTTTAAGCTTAGCTTATATCGGGCTCACATATCACATCTAAATTTAAAATTAATATTACGATATTGGAATGTTCCGGAGATATCCTATTTGAGGTTAAATATTTACACTAAATCAAGTCTGAACCTTCTACCTAAGCTAGCGAACTGAAGGATGTAAGGTGTACATAAGGCGTCTTTGAAGTTTTCATTTTAATATATTCACTATACCATCGCGCAAATTTTACGATCAAAGTTAAGATTGAATTTGTGACAGGATATTAAAATTCCGGATGACCTGAAATACCTAAATTAAATTTTTGACATTTATTTTTAAAATTAAATATAATTATAATTAGATTTATTTAATTTTAAATAACTTCTGCATATTAATTAATCTCTTTAGTAAACCCGACTATGATCCATTAATTTTAATGAATATTTTGAAATTAATACTCATATTTTAAAATTTAATTAAGACTTACTATCTTTAGATTAAATATTTAATTTAGTTCTAATTAAATTCAAGAGCTTTAACTTTAAATGAATATATGGAATGCATTGAGACGTTTATTAACAACATCTACAATTAATCATTGCCCCTGAAATTAACTAAATTAATAATTAATTTAAGGAAAAACAATATTTTATTTATACTCTCTAAAGGCCTCTTCAGACGTTACAACTTTTGACTCAACTTTAGAAGGGTCAAAAAATTGAGTCAGGAAAAATTGGTCAGTGATTATTTTTTAATTTGGTGGGTCTTCAACTTGTCCAACTTCTGTTAACACGACCCAACAACTTTACTCAACTCAAGTTGACTCAACTAAATGAGTCAAAAAGTTAATTGTATCGTCTTAAAAGGCCTTTAGACATTACCTTTTCTCATTAAAGTAAAAAATATTTTATAGCTTCAAGGTAGCGATTAACGGAGAAGGTTTAATGAACTTTAGTAACCCGGAAATAGCTTAATTAATAGCAACCAAAATTTGTCCAATTAGAATTGAGTACCAGGAAATAATGGCATTTTAATCCCGTAGCTAGCTAAGGTAGTTTAGCATCATTATTTAAATAATGAGAAGAATGAAATTTATAAAAAAATTAATTAAAATGATTAAAGCCATTAGTATTTTTTTAAAAAAGGTCAAACCAAATCCTCTTTTTACTTCTTAATTAATTAAACAATACAGAATGACTTAGGGTGTATGTCGTAGATTCACTCACGCTAATATAGATTTTTTAAACAGAAGTAATATAGTGTAAAGAAGTGTGATAAAAATTATTTTTTTTTAAATTGAAATTTAGAGGTTTTAAATGAGATTATTTGGTTCAAATTCGGTTCGCAAATAACGGAGTTATTATGATTAAAATATATACATATATTATGACGTCACTTTGAATTTGTTTAAAATATTGTTTAGAATCTGATAATTAACTGTTAAGCCAAAGAAAATTGATTAGTTTAGCTAATTTGTTAAAAATAGACCGAAATAATTAATTTAAAATGATGTCATAATATTTTTATTGATTGATTTATCGATTTTTTACGTAGTTTTAATCATTTTAGAGCAATTTTTCTGTACATTTTAAATTAAAACGTTAGCCGAAAAATATAAACCTGCTTAAATAAGTAGATTTTATTATCAAAGATGATAGGAATTCAAAATACAAAACCACATCACACTTCTTAAATGTGTTTACTTTTGTTAAATGTAAGTAAATAAATATAAACAATATTTTCTGTATAAAACACACACCGGAGCTTACAAATACGGTAATAATTATTATACTTAGTTAAAAATAATTTTATCAAATCGTTAATTACCTCCCCTCCAATTAATTTTGTAAATAACATAAAAAAATATTATTATAATTTGCTCATATTGAAACATATTTTTTTAAGTGAATTTTTATTATATAAAATATTACCAATATTACATACGCTTGTAGGGTTTAATTGGCTGTTTGTTAGCAGCCTTAATTGATTAATTAATTAAGGTATGGGAATTAATTAATATGGCTCAAACGAAGCGGGCGTTTTTTGAGCGAATTTAATGTTTATTTATTAAGAGTATATTTGGAATGTGTACTCGAAATTGTACATATAATACATGTATACAAATATACAACTCTTTTCAGAGAATGTGGTATGTTATTTGGTACATCCGATATGTGGACAACAAAAGACGTTAGAGTGGGTTATTCAAGTTCAATATTTTGAACGTATTGTTTGTTAAGTCATATCAGGGATAGATTTAATTTTAGAAGTAGGAACGGAGAACGGTTAGTTTTTACTTCAGCCCGAATCATAGTCCAGTATAGAGCCCCTCCCTCCAACACGTAACGAAAAGTTTAAATAATCTTATTGGCACACTTAAACTACGTTTTGACGACGTTGCAGACGGGAACGGCGAAAAATACGTGATTCCTCTTTACCTCTGTCGCTCGCTATGACCCGCCTCTTCTTGCATACCCCACCCCGTCCCGTGGAAGGGGTTCCGCGACTTCGTGGCGCGCCCACATTACTCTGTTCTCTGTTCCTACTTCTAAAATTAAATCTATCCCTGCTTTGACCCATCAAGGTGGTCAAAACAGCAGACTCTCTTTTACCCCTAACCTTTGAAAATGGTCTATTGTAAGGTACAACTTGTTTCAATTTATGTAAGAAAATCATTTACAGTCAATATTATCCTGTCGTTGATATCATAACACTACATCATGAAAGCAGATAGTAATAATGAACGTCTTATTGATTTCCAAGAAAGGCAGTCTTCGCGCGTTAGATATTAAATTAGATATAAATCTATAACAGAAGTAATTTATACAGGGTGTTTCTGATAAGTCTGCCATAAATGAAGGGATATGTTGTTCTTTGGGTGATTTTGACTCGAAAATGTTCTATTACATACACTGTTTTCGAGGTATTATTTGAGTGTTTTAGTTATGACCCCCATGTTAATTAAATTAGGAATCATTGTCTTGAAATCAGTTTCTTAATTAAATTTAAGGGGCCATTCGTAAAATACCCTGGGCAATCTTAACATGAAAATACTGTCCCTTAGGGCAATCAAAATGGCGATAGATAGAAGTTACATTTTCGACTCAAAATCGCCAATTTCCAAAAGAACACCTTTCTTAATTTATGGCAGACTTATCAGTAACACCCTGTACAGCTGATAAAAGTTTAACGGTATCATCGTGAAGATATCGAGCCCAGTCGTAATAACGACTGATAAAAAGTTTTGCCGCTTTTATATAGTCTTGAATTTCTTTTTTAGCCATATCGTAGTATACGATAGGCTCTTAGTTTGACCCGAGCCGTAGTAGTAGTACTAGTAGTAGTCGTGGCCGGAGTTTTCGCTTTCGTTATCGTCAGATTTTAGCTTAAAAGGAACTTTATATTACCACAACCCACCCATAGGGGTAACTGGGCTCGGTTAGAGATTTAATTTCAATTAAAATTTTTTCAGGTCAGACCCGGGAATCGAACCCGGGACGCTGGCGCAGTAGACAAACATTCTAACCACTAAACCATAGAGACTTGATAGAAATCTCGAGTTTTTTATTATTTATTTTTATCTCTAAAATGTCGGGGTGATGTGGGGTGGGGTACCTCATAATCTGTGGGGTTGGACACTTTTGAATCTTTATCTGTGGGGTTGGATACTTATGAATTTGTATGTTTGGGGTTTTTATATTTATTTTCTTTTTATGTATGTGCTAATTAAATAGATAACGATTTTCCCCGTTTCCTACCGCGCTCATGTGTTTCGTTCTCGTTCGGTAGCTATCGTCATCTATGTTATGTTTGACTGGAACGTTTTGGCGGTTAATTCAAATGTGGGTTTAGATAGAGCTAACATAGTGCTAAATGAGCGTTATGCGTTTAATCATTTAGCATTACTAAAGGTAATTCGAGGGGATAATCACTAAAATGCGTAATCACTATAACTAAACTTTCTCTTTCAAAAGTTTCTGGGCATAAGTCCTTGTTAGAAATTTATAAGATGCGATAAGTGTGCATCGGCAAATTCGGCATAAGTCCATGTTGTAAGCTCATCGAGGGGATTATCACTAAAAACTATCTGTTCTTCGATTCGCCGGAATATTAGAATTACAGCATAAGTAAATTTATACGGTTATAATTTAATCACTGTTTAGAGAGTAGGGAATCGAGGGGCTATTCACTCTGATTTTATTCACGGTAAATCATTTAAGCATTGAAAAAGATAGCGCTATTCACTCATTAGGGTAAGGTATAGAGGGGTTATCCACTCATTAGGGTAGGGTATAGAGGGGCTATTCACTCGTACGATATGGCTACTATTACGAGCCCTTGGGCCGTCTTGTTGTTCCCTAGGTTTGACGTTGAGCACGTGGTGGCCCGGTCTAAGAACGAAAGAGTCTGCTAAAGCCGGTCATTATCTATCATTTACAAATCTTTGTAACCTAGTTACGTTTTCTCGCGTCCATTGTTTTTCATTGGAAAACCATACACAAAAACAAAAACATAAGAGAAACACTGTCCATACTTTGAAAACTCTCCTTCGAGAAAAGATACCTCAAACGAAACGGCTTGGTTTAAAGGACTCTATATGCCCAAAGGGACAGGAAATCACATTTTCCCATAGCCCTATAATACAGTGGTACTGAGAGAGGGGAGGAGCTAGGGTAGTCTAAATTGTATGGCCTGAGCTGACAACTTCCAAAATGGTAACCAAAACCATAAGAGGTAAGAGATAGAAGGGTGTGATGTCACGAGAAATTTCGTAGTAGCAGACGACTATAGACCCTGTTCAAAAAGGGGGGGGCTGCAGTTTCGTCTGCTTGACAGAGAACGACGCGAGAATTGACTACATTCGATTAGTTTTGCAGTCCATCTTCCTATTTAGTCTGTACTAAACCTTATACAGCGCCTCACCAGTCGTCTTCGCTTTACCTCGAATCTATGACCTACGTCACTTCATGACAAGATCCAGTTTGTAACAAATGACAAACTTATGGAACATAACTTATGCCCCGACTTTTAAAATGAGGGTATTCACTTCTTAATTAAGTTTTATCCCAAAAGGTTATTTGCTACAAGCAATTAAGTATCATTTATAAAAGGGTTAAGGTCAGTCTTCTTACAGAATACACCCTTTCGACGAGTCTAAGAGGGAAAGGTGCGGGGGTAAAACTCTACCTTCCATCTCGCTTTTTAGCGCCTGCGCTGTAGGCGTTTTGGATCTGAGAGTGCGCAAACACGGCACTGGAGCAACCCCCTAGTATCTCCCGATACTAAGGGTTGCCTGCCCCACTTTTCCCAAACCATTTCTCGTCCTCTTTTGAATCTAAGGTCCATGGATTGGCATGGACTAAGGAGAGTGAAGAAAACAATTGCACGCTTTCTAGCCCGGCGGCGAAACGACCGAAACCCAATTCCGCAAAGTTCTCCTTAGGGCCTATTCTTTCTAGCTTTCCTCCAACCCCCCAAACCTACCCTTCACTCCTCTTTGTCTTTCACTCCTGAATGAACACTTAACATACAGTCGCGTTGTCGGTTCATGTTTGTGGCCGTAAAAACTCCCTACCATCAAAATAGCTAGTAGCTAGTTGGAAAGATGCACTTATCGCCCTGTTAAAGGTTGATGTGATGTTATTTTTTTGTGTACTAACAAAAACATTTAGGGCAGAAATGGAAAATTGTTTTCTTTTTGTTTGTTTCTCTCTTTCTCTCGAGAAACAATTAAAATTGAGGAAATTGGATTAGAAACTATTGGGCCGTAGCTCCTAACATCTAGGTCCTATAAGTTGTGTTGGGTCAAAGTTATATTTATTCTTTAATAATTTCAGAGGCTGTTATTTTGTTGTTTTCTTAAACACACCCACAAAAACAAAAATCAAATAATAATATGAACTTCGATCAAAACGAATTGACCCATTTCAACATAAGTTCATAAGATAGTTCCATAAGTTTGTCAATGGTTACAAACTGGAGCTTGTCATGAAGTGACGTACGCCATAGATTCGAAGTAAAGCGACGCCTGGTGAGACGCTGTCAAAGGCGGCTTAGTAATGCAGACTAAATTGGAAGATGGAATTAATTAACCGAAGGCAGTCAATTCTCGCTTGTTGTTCTCGAACTAGCTCGAGCTGTCTCTAGCATTACGATCAAAGTATAGGTAGTGTCATTCTTATGGAACATATCTTATAAACCTATGATAATACATTCCAATGCGAACCCAATCATAAACAGATCATCTGCAGACGATGCAAAAAGTGCATGAACAACCATTTATTACGAGATATGACAGACACAGACATCCAAAACAATAAAACTGCTATCGATTTCTTTTCCACACACAGAGAGTACATTTCATTTCCTCGTGCTAGTGTCGATGATTCGATTCTTCTCCACGTGCGACGATGAAACCCGTTTTTGTCGATTTAATTCTAAATCGATATCTAGTAAGAGAGACGCGATTTTGAGGAAAAGAAGAACCTTTTTTTTTGATAAAAGTAGGGGGGGTGGCAGTTGAAAGAGATTGGGAGAAAGATGCCCCTAGGGTGCGACAGACTTCTTTGAAGATGATGATGTTCTTAGTAGGTCAGATCATCCATAAATGGGTTTTTCACGCTGGCTATAATGGGCCAGGAGGGAAGGTAGACAAGCTAGAACGCTTTTTATTATTGTCAAACGCCGATTCCTCATGACCTTAAAAAAGCTAGTCACGTGTTCATCTTTCTTTTCCCGCACTATGTTTTCGTAACAAGATGGGAAGGAAGATTATTGATAACAGCGAACGTCGTTGTTATTACGTAGAATGTGATGCTAAAATTGGCGCTTAAAGGGGTAATGAAGTGACAGTGTTTTACAAAAGAGGATTGACGTGAATGTTTCACCCAATTTTCTTTAATTATAAGGAACTTGGGTTACTAACTACTAGAAATAGTTAACGTAACTGCTTACCACACTTTTTGAGCCACGACCAATATAGAGAGCTTTCAGTTGGAGGAGGAGCTGAGTCTCGTGACATAATTTACGTTGCCGTATTGGTGGGTTTAAAGCAGGAATGAAGCTGAGACCACCCAATATGGCTACCAGAACAGCGGTAAGACTTGGGTGGGTGTGACGTACTACTAACCCATCTGAAAGCTCTCTATGGAAACTTTCGACACAAACTATAGCCATAACATGATCTATGAGTCGAAATGTTTTTGGGGCTCTCCCGCTAGGGGTCCCGACTGGCGATACCATTAGAAGAACCGGGGTTTTAGCTTATCATCCCTGTCCACGTGTTTAATGGTCTTAGGTGGGCTTCTCTGTGTTACTGTAGAGTTTAATGAAGCTTAGAAACCAGTCTTCTCTACCGTCTAGGGAAAAACTAACATTTCATATTCCCTTAATTTAAAATTAAAATGGAAAACAGTTAGGAGGCAGCGTCTTACTAGGAAAACCCGGTCGATGAGCGAAGAAGAGCGTTCACGGTATTTGGGTTATCTCTAGTTCTCGCCTCATCCGCGAAAAAATTATTTATCGTAACATTTTTTATTCATATTTCATTGCCAGAGGTTTATGTAGCGCCAACAACTTCAAAGCGTGCAGTTACATTTATCCACTCGTGCTCTATGGATGTTGTTCTGTAGTTAGTAGTAGCCTCCAACCTTAACCAACGATGATGACGACCCAATGTGCCCTAGTGTGCGCGATTGTGTTTACTTTGTGTCACTCCATAAACGGAGTAGAAAATTTGGATATATCATCGTATTTCAGCTCCATTATTGCGGATAAACCAAAATCTTTGGAGCTACGATTGTCCCCAGAACCTAAACCTGATAATTTGACCACTGTATCAGTTACCGAAACCACTCTGACTTCGATTGAACCATCTGTGGATCGTACCAGTACAACGCTTGACCCTGAGGCCGAATTCGTAAACTCCTTGAAGTTTATGCAAGTCAAAGCCCAGGAAGTCTTGGAGATTGTTTTGAAGCAAGCCTTGCCGTTAATGTTGAAGGTCAATTCGGAGTTGGATTTGTCACCTCCGTGTTCCGCGTCGGTTTTGAAGTTGATTTCGGGGTTGAGACAGTTTAAAGAATGGGCACTTCAAAGTAAGACTAAGAAGTTATGGGTTTGTATTTTTAATGAGTATATCTTAATTGCGTACGTGTCATTGGTATAGTGGTGGATGCTAGTGGTAAGTTGCCCGAGGGAATTCTGCACGGCACCTTATCGTCCTTTGGCGCGTATGATCAATGCGTGGACATAGAAGTCGATGGTGACATGGCTAGAATGCGAGGTGTAGATCCGGTTCGGGGACAGTATTGCGCGGCGGAAGTACGACCCTTATTACCGCCTAAACCACGAAGGTATACTATGAAAGACGCATTCAGTAGTTACCCAGAAGCCTTGAAACTTATGAAGGATTTGAAGTTGGACGCCACTTTGGCCTATTTCTACTTCATGAAGTTTCGAATCGGAATTTGCGTCCCTTCGTCTTGTAACATGACCGACTTGGAAGGCATAGCTGGATATGGTAATTCTTTAATTTGAGTTAAGGTTTATCATAAGTTTATAAGTGATATGTTCCATAAGTATAACACTACCTATACTTCGTAATGCTAGAGACTTACAGCTCAAGCTAGTTCTAGAACGACAAGCGAGAATTGAATGACTACACTCGGTGGTTAATTTTGCAGGACTTCCATCTTTTTATTTAGTCTGTACTAAGCCTTTGACAGCGCCTCACCAGGTGTTGCTTTACATCGAATCTATGACCTACGTCACTTCATGACAAGCTCCAGTTTGTAACCAGTTACAAACTTATGGAACATATCTTATGAGCTTATGGTTTTGTAGTTTCAGTCTTGTATTAAAGTACTTAATTTCAATTAGTTTCAAAGGAGGTCCGCGCTAATGTTTCAATTAGTTGGTGCGAAAAGAAAGAACCAGTTTCATTTGAAAAGGTTCAAATTGTCGCAGGGTAAGTGTTGAAAAAAACACATGACGTGAAAATTCCTTCAGAAAAATTAAATTATAAATTAACCTTTTCAGCGGCATACTCTTTGCCGTCGTAATGTTGACCATACTTGGGACTATGGTGGACATGACGCCCTTATTTTGGTCGTGGCTAGTTGAGAAGCGAGTTAAAGAAGATAAACCCAGAAGTAATTAATTAAACACATTTCAGTCCATCTTGTTAAGTCCTGTGGTAATGAAGCTAATTAAGCTGCCTTATTTGTTAAAATAGGTTTAGCCATAGAGACATTCCGTTGTTTTTCTGCTTATCGTAACCTATCAAAGCTTTTAAGTACAAAGGTCACCGAAAAAACGCTGTCATCTTTGCACGGTCTTCGTTTCTTGACCATGACTTGGGTTATCTTGGGTCACACATATTACTGTCGTAACGAGTCTGAAATGAGTACGTTAATTGTATTAGCAAATTAAACCACTGAAATAGTTGGAACAAATTCGCGTTGTCGTTATAGGTGGTATGAAGAATGCCGATGACTTAGGAGGTGACTTGGCCTTCCAAGTCATTTTAAACGGTTCCTTCGCGGCACAAACATTTTTCTTCATCAGTGGCTTCCTTGTGGTCCACTTGTCCCTAAAGAGACTACAACAAACTGACGGACGGTTCAACTTTTGGATGTTTTACGTCAGACGCTACTGGAGGTAAGTGCTTGCTTATTTTGATTCATTGGTTAATCAATTCCAGGTCTGATTAATTAACTTTGGTTTCAGATTAACTCCTGCTTTGATTTTAATCTCGGTATTTGTTATGACGGGACCTTTAAACGGTTTTGGACCCATTTGGCACGAGACTGTTAAACCTTTCGTTAAAGGTTGCCGAAATAATTGGTGGACCAATCTCTTGTACATCAGGAATCTTATGCCTACTGAAGGATCGGTAATTATGCCTTAAAATTAAGTAAGTAATACTTTGTAACGATTGATTTTGTTTTACTATTTTAGTGTTTGCCTCAAGGATGGTTCATGGCCTGTGATTTTCAGTATTACATCATATCTCCGGTCATATTTTTAGCATTATACAGGTTAGTGCCTCAGATTTTGAACTGTCCTCAAACTATTTTAGTAACAAATTTATATCTTGTAGAAAACCAAAAATTGGAAAGGTATTATTGGGTGTGGGCATTTTCCTATCAATGTCTATTGTTGCCCTCATTACGTGGTTGAAAGACCTCCCACCAACTGGCTTGTACTCCCTACCAGATCCAGAGTAAGTCATAGGTCATAAACATTGAACTTGAAGCATAGTTAAACGTATTGTATCCATAGCACTGTCACTGAATTCATGGACGTCATAGCCGCTAAACCGTACACTCATTACTCTGCTTACGTCATTGGGATGGCTTCCGCTTATTTATTATTTGAAAATGAGAAGCTTAAAATTAAACCAGTAAGAAATACTGAAACAATAAAGTTGAAGGAAGTAATTAATATTTCGTTTATGTGTTAGGTCTTTCAAATTATTGGATGGGCCGCGGCTTCCGTTTGTTGTTTGTCTGTTGTCTACGGTACCATAGACTGGAACCGGGGACATTTACCCACCG
The DNA here is from genome assembly GCF_054372755.1 of Phalangium opilio. Classification (NCBI taxonomy): domain Eukaryota; kingdom Metazoa; phylum Arthropoda; class Arachnida; order Opiliones; family Phalangiidae; genus Phalangium; species Phalangium opilio. Next base: position 7,965,024 of record NW_028324158.1, on the reverse strand, counting down.
TTGGAACGTCAGTCATCTACGCGGCTACGAGTCGTACAGTTTGGACTCTTGGTGTGGCTTGGGTCACTCTTATTTGCGTCACGGGTCAAGGTGGATTGATTGACCGGTTCTTATCATGGAAGGCGTTCGTTCCTTTAAGTCGCTTGACGTATATGGCTTTCCTCATTCATCCTATTATCATGTACATCTACGTCAGTTACCTAAGGAACCCACTGTTCTTCACGCAGTTTATAGTGGTGAGTGTTAAAGATTTTTTCACTGGTTTTACAATCTTGTTTATGGAATAATGCATGTTATACCATGGTCGCGGTCTGACCTACTGTTATGGCAATAACCCCTTCATAACTGGTAGAATTATTATATAAATTGGCGTTACGGTGCTTTGGGTGCTGGTTGTTGGGCCTCTGTTGTGTTGAAACTTATACCTCACCGCAACCATCATAAATTTAAGGCAAGTTTTTGGAAAGTGGTTTGGTTGTCATTCATCGAATTTCAGTTTGCTAGCGTCTTTTTTCCTTCGGTTTTTCAACATTATCTGGTTTAATTGTTAAGTGGGCTTCCTGGTGGCAATTGCGTTTAATAATTCATAATTGCGCAACTCGTGAGATCTTACTGAGGTCATCATGTTGAAATCTAGGTGTACATGTTTTTCGCCCACGTACTGGTTACGTTTGGTGTTGCCCTTTTACTGTCCATTGTCTTTGAGTCTCCCTTTGTGGCTCTGGAGAAACTGGTCACTTCCCGCGTATGTCCCAACTGGAACATTCAAGCGACCGACTGCGTCAAACCCACCGAAATCGTCAAAGACGATGACGTAGAGAGTCCCAGTACTTACTGGATTTCATCAGCTGGACCATCGTCCACTGGTTCCACTAGTTCAACAACTACCCCTGTGGATGACGGTAAAACCGTCTAAACTTACCTGAACTTTGCGAATCGTAGGCAGAAGATCATGTTAAACCCAACAGATGTTTTAGACAAACATTTTTTCAGCGTCTTGCTAGTAAACATGTATTTAAAAAGAAAAGGAACTATTTTGTTTTGAGCTCGAAAGACAGCGCAGGGCGTTGTTTAGGTGGCTATTCTTTACAGGAAGGCGCTGGTTCCATTATGTCAACACTAAATACCTTGCGTCCAAGTATTATCCAAACTATTTATACTTTATTATGGTGGTTAACGAGATTAAACTGCTGGTACAATAATTATCTCATTTGAACCATCAGAAAAATATCAAAAAAATTTATTTTTCTAAAATCATTTACTTGTACCATACACGTTAATATTAAGAATAAACACGAAAATATTTCGAACAATATTTACAGATTAAACTAAAAACAAAAAGAATGTGTAATAATTGACCCGGATGTTGCAACTAGGCTTCAAATAATTATATTGTAACCTAGGAAAAAGTATTATATCGGCTGTGTGTTGGCAAAGGGTCCGGAATGTCTGTCATAACTAAAATAGTACCGCAAGTTTTGATACTTCGTTGCTCTCAATGTTTTATTTTGTTTTTATATAGTTCTTTCTTTACTCGAAAGTTATTGTTAAATGTGTTCTACATATGAGAAGATTGTAATCGGGAGTTGTTATTCACGGGCTCATCCATGCTGGGTCTGTAAGCGTGGATGGCCGCGCTTTTGGTCATTTCGCGGCTGGGTGAAAGACTGCGTTTGGGGGAGTTTATGCCATTAGCTTTGTCACTCTTTGGCTTCTGTATGCTTTGATTTTCTTCTTCGATTTTGGCAACTGGGAAGATTATTTTGTCCAAGGCCGCGAATGGCGCTTCAAACATAAGGTGGCAGACAAAGGCGAGACTGGTGGCGCAAACCATGTTGCCAAAAAATTCGTAGATCTGGAATAGACATGATAAATATGGTTAATTATTGCGCGAGTCTTGCTAAATGTCTCAGGTGCAACATAAGTCCAAAAAATCTTCAATGCTCTTTGTGTGACCGTTAGTCAAGAACGTGATGACGCCATGGAATTATGACCTTTAGTCTTTGAACGCCATGACATCATCAAGACCTTAAATATTTGGTGAAGGGAATGGCACCATCATGACCTTTAAATCGTTGGTCGAGGTCCTGATGTTGCGCCATGGCATCATCATGACCTTAATTTTTGGGCAAGGACATGGCATCATCATGACCTTGAAGTCATTGGTCAAGGTCATGATGATGCCATGGTAGTGCAAAACCTTGTATGAAGGGTTTAAACATTGCGGGCTATCAATCCCCAAGACTTACAAAGTCGAAATGTCGCAGGTAGAACCGCTCTCTCCTGCTGGCATTCCTTTGCCAGATGGCCACCAAGTGAATCAAGTACATCAGGTACGTTAGTCTACTGATAGGGTGAAAGACCTTCCACGATAGAAAGGCGTTGATGAAACCTAGAGAAAATATTAAGTTAAGTAAGATGGGCGTTTAAGAGTTTCGTTGCTGTGACGCAATGGCACTCACTTCCTCGCTGGGTGACACAGGCATAAATAACCCATCCAAGTCCGAGTGCCCAAGCTCCTCTGTGAAGGGATCCATAGAGAGCCGCTTCCATGGGTGTGGCGTTTACTCCGCTATGCCATTTGAAGGCTCCCAGTAAAACAGCCATCAAGAGGGATAGTGAAAACAACCAGCCACCCAAAGCACAATGCTATAAGTAGGAAAAATGTCAAGGGTTGAATTGGGGTTTGAATATTGGTAACCCGAAGTTGAACACAAATTTTATAATATCCAGAAAATTATGGATGTGACACAGGGCATTATGCTTCCTCTAATACTACTCCATGGTCTCAGATTGCTATAGCATTAGAGGCAGTATCAAGTCTTATCTAAGAGAGCGACCACTCTCCTAGAATAAGCCAATGGAAAATATCATCACTGTCATGTAGAAATTGTAGAGTATGATAATTCCCATGTCAAACCTATAATTTCCTGGTAAAACTATTACTCCTAGCACAAAACTTGCAATAACGACATGAAAACACAGTGAAAATATGAAATATTTCTGCAGTGAATGTCAAACGAAATGCAATTAGGGTTTTCTTTATTAAAAGTTATTAATTAACTTTCAAATTGACCCCAAACCCTTCAAAAATCAAGGATGTAAATTAAGTCCCGTGGCAATGCAAATATTCCACTACCTTCGTTAAAATTCTCCTAGGATTCTATGGACATCCCCTCTGAAACCCCCTCTCTCCCGCCCTTTTGGAATTGTCCCGCCAAATGCCAGCTATGCTATCTCGCGTGTCTGCAACCTTCACGCTTCCCATAATTAAAATTAAGTGTTACATTTAAAATAAGTTACTAATTGAAGGCGAGTTTGATTTAATCCAAACAATATATTAATTAGCGAGGTAAATAATTATATATTCAGGAAACACCTTAAAGCAACTCTGAAATATAATAATTGGAAAATAGCCTTACCGCCTTTCAAAATATATTATACTACCCCCCCTATTAGCCTCTACATGTTAAAATGGACTCGCCCGTTTATTAAGCCCAATACCCATTGTTTCATGACTCATTTTCAGATATTACAAACGCGTTCGGGCAAAGTGGGGTCGAATTCAAAAAGCTGGAAAATTAAAAGAAACTTACAACTTTCATGGGCTTTTCTGACTGTTTGTGAACTAAGGCAAATCCAACGAGGACACCAACAACGTAAGGGGCCAAATGGGTGAAAGGCCTCAAGTAGATGATCGTGCCGACCAAGGTCATTTGCCTAAAAATCGACAACAAGTATTTAGCAACGAGACCCAAGTGGATAATTACAACAAATTAACTATACTTACTCTATGTCCGGAGACAAGAACAATATTGTCGGATACAAGTGGTATAGATAAGTGATGGCTGCTACCACAAACACGGAAGAAAAGATCAGAAACATGCAACAGATGAATCCAAATTTAGGCCACCTGGAAGTATCGGAGTAAGTACTTATTTTAGTTTCTACATGTATTTGTGATGTCTATGTTGGAATATGTTGGGAACTTGGGATACGTACTTGTACAGAAGGTACACCGGTAATGCTGATACTAGGTACAGTTGAAGGTCAGCCGATAGATACCAAGTGTGAATCAAACACTGAAATGAATTGAAGTAGGGGGTACAATGTTAAGAAATTTTCTTGTACCAATGAAGAGTCGCGCAAGATACATTAAGGTTTTGATATTGTACCATGGTAAATTAAGGTTATACTATACTGTCCATAAGGTTTATTAATTTGGTTGCGCATGATACATTAAGGTTTTTAAAGCTTATTCGCCATGGTTTTGATATTTTACCACATGTTACATTAAGGTTATACTATACTGTCCAGAAGACTTATTAATTTGGTTGCGCAAGATACATTAAGGTTTTTAAAGCTTATGCGCCATGGTTTTGATATTGTACCATGGTACATTAAGGTTATACTATAGTGTCCACAAGGTTTATTAATTTGGTAATGTATTAGCGTTACGGGCTATGGTTTGTAGAAGGCATATTGGCCACTAGCTTGTTAAGGTCAACCTGATGGACCATGGTTTAAATCAGGGTAAAACCATACTAGTCCTGGATCAAAATACTGGCACTGTTGATTTATGACACTTACCGTATCTTTAAAGTCGCCCCAACTGTTTAGGTAGAACAGTGTCTGCCACCAGTACTTTCTACATCTCTCTATTTCAAGGCCAAGTGTCTCGGGATAGTTAGGTCCTTGATCGAGCAATGGCAATAGAAATAGAGCTCCCATTATCAACAATATGCACGGTGTTAACCTAAAATTAAAAAAGAAAAATAGGCATTTTGAGTATAATCGATTCCCATCTTGGTGACGACAAGAGCAAGCGTGTGAAAACTTTCACTTTGATCATGATGAGCTAGATATGATTTAGTGCCAATGTAGTCAAGTTGTACTTTTAAGTCTTAACATAAAATTGAGGCGATACTGGGAATAGTGAGGTATCGCGATGGAGAGGAACCACGTGCCATGACGTCAATAATTATAGTCTAAATAAGCCTCTCCCATGTAAAAAGGGGTAGGCAATCCAAAGTATCCGAACATGCAAGGGGATTGACCCATACCGTATCTGCGCACTCTCTGGTCCCACAACGCCTGGAGCGCAGGCGCTGAAAAGCGAGATGGAATGCAGAGTTTCATCCCCTTGTCTTTCCCCTCATCCTCTTAGTTACATAGAAGAGGCTTATAGTATTGCCACTATGCTCGCCTTAAACCAGGTTAAGAGATAAGAGGGAGTGTGTGACGTCAATTCAAAACACGTCACTGAACCTTTAAATATAATGACAAACAGGTCGATATTTTTAATCAAGGTTGGAGTTATTTCAGCTCGACCGCTTTTGCTGTGAATATATTTAAATTAATCTCATTGTCACGACTTGGTCAGGAAACTAATTTAACCCCTTTTTTCTTTAAAAATAAGAGTATTTATCCTTAAATTTATTTTGGGCAAGGGTTATCTATTTTGACAACTGCGCGCCAATACCTCCAAGAAATAAGTCAAGGTTTTTTTAATATGTATAGTTTCCCGTATTTACAATTTCTTCTCATTCAGATTGGTTTCTTTTTTTTATAGCGGAGGTCTTGATATTTACAAGGGATATTTTTAGATTAACAAGGAAATGAGCTATTTCGGGATTTAAAAGGGACAAAAAAATATTACTAGCAAAAAATGAGTTGTTTTTCGATTGAATTCTGACATTTTTGGAAGTTATAGACTTGTAAGTGTTCAAGTCTCAGGGTATTTTTATCAGCGACTTTTCAATTATTAATTATTATCTGCAATTTAGAGGGGTGGGGTAGTGTTGACCACAACGTTCAGGGCTCATACAAACAAGGAAAATTTGTAAAAACTGTTTTAAATTTGTCTTGTTGGGAGGAGAGTAGTTACCGTTTGAATATTTACTTTTTAATTAATATTTAAAATTACTTCTAACGAATTCAGTTAAATTTATTGAAAAATACCGCAGTAAATTACGCATTTGTTTAATGCCATATATAAGTTTGACGTGGGAATATACCAATAATTTTAGTCAAAACCTTCATATAAAACGTTTTTCCTGAATTTTAATCTCAGTTTTAAACATTTATGGTAATTTTACTTCTTTGGTAAAAACATACACATAACTTTATGAATAGAACTATAATCAGTGAAATGAACTTTCTATGAACATTAGAACATTAGAACAAGACTTATAAACTATGTTTAACTTGCCTATTAAACTATAACCAGCAGTTTTGAGTTAATAATACCGCATCGTTACTTATCTATAATCTATTAGGGAAACTAACTCAGCTGGGACCTTCTCAACACAATACATTATCTAACAATACATATTTACCGCAAGTACAGCGTCTAGAACTTTAAATCTAATGGGAAAGTCTGGTTTTGCCATAATAGACCATTCTATTAAATACTTCAAGAGAAAACAGCACACAGGCGGTACTTTGAGGCTACAAAACGTGCACTGGGACATAGCGGTGCCAAGGAATGATGGTGCACTGGGGTCTGTGGTGTTTGCCTCTCTTTTGGATTAACGAAATGGTCTATAAGATAGGAACAAGAAGCGATATCTAGTTTTCTAGGGAAAAGGTATAAATTCGCCACATTTTTAGCTTTATCTCCAGTCCAAAAGTAGATCCGGAGTTAATCCCCACCTCTAAATTACAACCAGCATCTAATTGGTTCTAGAAAACTCACGTCAACGCGACGCGAAAGACGAAAAAAAAATCACGTATTTTCCAACTGAGGAGAGGCGAAATAGCCCCGGCCTCCTTTTACGTCCCCCTTGTATTTTGAAAGGCGGGCTGGGACTATGGCGCGCGAATACTTAGGCATCTTATACATTCTCCCTAATAACTAGATATCGCTTCTTGATAGAAACTTGTTTAATCGAATCACATCGCGCATCTCCATCATGCAAATGAACTGTTATTATGGCATGATGCGGATTACATCTTCAACCCTTATCTAAAGTTAATGTTATAAGCTTTACGGTATAATATAATTAATCAACAGCCTTTTAGATTAATGAAATCATGATATACCTTAACCTAAAAATAACCCTCTCAACTATAACGCGTGTCCTTAGGCCATTACTTATCCTGAGTTACGAAATTTGTTTTTTATGGTGGAACGAACAACTTCCTCGCGACAAAAGAAACGCGTTCTTAAAGCTAATTAATATCCTCTTTTGATAAACTGGGTTTGGGACGACTAAAGAACAAAAGAGTAGAGTTTTCTAGACGCGCCAGTCGTAAATAAGAACAAGGAAAGCATTTTTACTCATTTCTCATAACTGATTAACACGTCTGCATTCTGCTGAGATTTTTCTAGTGAGTTTCCTTGAATTTTTGCAAAAGAGCTCTAAGGGTTTATTTCCGAATTTACTAACTTGCACTTTTTTCCGTACACCTCTTTCTCCTAAATATTTATTTTATTCTCAAGAAGTTCTTTAATTGAAATAAATTACCAACACACCCTAAAAAAATGGATAGAAGCAGATAACTTTTTGTGTAGTCAGGTTGTTAATATTTGATATGAATGTTTCTATGTTTTGAGAAATATTATTGAATCAGAAAACGAACTTATTTTACTGAATTTCTCGTGCATTTTCATGGGTAATCGAAATTAAATGCTACTATTCATTTAAGATAAGTTTTATTAACGCACATAAAGCGTAACTATCTTCATGCTGTATTCACGCATGATTAAACATATAAAATTCTATAGAAGGGCTGGGCTTATGCACAATCGTGTGCAAAAGATTTACGATTTCGCTTGCTTTTTTGGCGATTCCTTCAAATTTAAACCCCATATTACATATTTCAAAATATTTGTCTGAATATTGTGAGATTCGCAATGATTTCATGCTTGGATTTCAATCGAGGGGGGACTCGCTCTTTAAACCAGTTGTAAAATGTTTCCTTCAGTGCTTTCTAGATAGTTCTGGGTATGACCATAAGTTTAAAAGATATGTTTCATAACTATAACACATCCTATACTTCGTAATGCTGGAGACTTGCAGAACGACAAGCGAGAATTGAAGTCTACACTCGGTTAATTTTGCAGTCTATCTAGTCCTATTTAGTCTGTACTAAGCCTTTGACAGCGCCTCACCAGGAGTCACTTTACCTCGAATCTATGACCTACGTCACTCACTTCATGACAAGCTCCAATTTGAAACAGTGACAAACTTATTTGAACATATCTTATACACTTATGGTGTGACCAATAAATAGTAAATTGTACCTTGAATTTCACTCAGACTTGTGAGTGACTTGCACCTTACCCGTTCCTTTCTATTCAACAGTATAAATAATATCAAAGATGTTCTAGTTTCTCTACGGCATGATTTTGGAATGAATATAATTTAAAAATTCCTTTCCCCATAGTCTCTGAGATGCTTGGAAGATACCTAAACGTAAGATAGGTATCTATAAGAATTTTCTTAGCTCTCGAGCCACTCAAAGTATAGAAGTTATGTACTCTTTCATCTTCCACCTGGCCATTTTTCCCCTTAAAAAGTAAAATGTCGCAGTTTTCTCCAAAACCATTAACTTTCTTCCATCCTAGTATCTCTCCCGTACAGTACAGCTCCAATATTGAGAAAAATATCTGGCCCCTGAAGCGATGAATCTTCCTTAGCTATCAAAAAGCTTATCCGCGTTGACTGCTCTACAACAATAGCCATATATCTATCTACCTCTTCTCCTTTTTAATTTTACACGTAATTTTAATTACGGTAAAATTTAAGAAACGGCACCAAAACCCCTGTCCCTGTCCCTGTCCCTGTCCCTGTCCCTGTCCCGGACGCGTCCGCGAAACGAACGCTTACGATGAGAGAGAGAGGGAAACCGGTCGCGTCCGCGAAACGTACGCTTACGATGAGAGAGAGAGATCGCTAGCGTACGCGGTGGCGATACGAAGCTCCGCGTAGAGAGAGAACTGCCTGCCTGGTATATTAGTGAGAGGGGGAAGAGGGAGAGGGGGCATCCCGCTCGGAGAGAGAGGAAAGAAAGGTAGTTTAAATCTCGCGGGAAACAAGATGATAATTTTCGTGCACTACTGCACTTTGTGCGCGTGATACATCAGAGATTATGCTGGATGGTTAGGTTAGGTTTCGTAAAATAGAGGGGACGCTTTACGGTCATAGTGATTTCTGGTTTAGGGGATGCAGGATTTTGTTTAAATACATTATTTGATTCGTATGGTTTTTAAAAATTATACTTTAGTGGGGTGCACAATTTAGTTTCATTAATATTATTTGAAATGTGACGTTATTAGAAATTAAAGGGATACACGATTGTGTTTCAGAAATGTTTTTAGTTGTACGATTTATTGGAAATCAACTATACGGGGGGTCACGTGAGCCGTGTATTAGTGAGAGGGGGAAGAGGGAGAGGGGGCATCCCGCTCGGAGAGAGAGGAAAGAAAGGTAGTTTAAATCTCGCGGGCTTTTTTGAGTGAAGGGAAACAAGATGATAATTTTCGTGCACTACTGCACTTTGTGCGCGTGATACATCAGAGATTATGCTGGATGGTTAGGTTAGGTTTCGTAAAATAGAGGGGACGCCTTACGGTCATAGTGATTTCTGGTTTAGGGGATCCAGGATTTTGTTTAAATACATTATTTGATTCGTATGGTTTTTAAAAATTATACTTTAGTGGGGTGCACAATTTAGTTTCATTAATATTATTTGAAATGTGACGTTATTAGAAATTAAAGGGATACACGATTGTGTTTCAGAAATGTTTTTAGTTGTCAACTATACGGGGGGTCACGTGAGCCGTGTAAAATTACTATTAAGGCCCAGCCCTTGGGCCATCTTGTTTAATTTTACACGGAATTTTTCCGTTTAAAATTTAAGAAACGGCACCAAAACCCCTGTCCCTGTCCCTGTCCCTGTCCCTGTGCCGGACGCGTCCGCGAAACGAACGCTTACGATAAGAGAGGGAAACCGGTCGCGTCCGCGAAACGTACGCTTACGATGAGAGAGAGAGATCGCTAGCGTACGCGGTGGCGATACGAAGCTCCGCGTAGAGAGAGAACTGCCTGCCTGGTATATTAGTGAGAGGGGGAAGAGGGAGAGGGGGCATCCCGCTCGGAGAGAGAGGAAAGAAAGGTAGTTTAAATCTCGCGGGCTTTTTTGAGTGAAGGGAAACAAGATGATAATTTTCGTGCACTACTGCACTTTTTTAATTTTACACGGAATTTTATTCCGTTAAAATTTTAGAAACGGCACCATGCGCGTGATACATCAGAGATTATGCTGAATGGTTAGGTTAGGTTAGGTTAGGTTTCGTAAAATAGAGGGGACGGTTTACGGTCATAGTGATTTCTGGTTTAGGGGATCCAGGATTTGGTTTTAGATACATTATTTGATTCGTATGGTTTTGAAAAATTATACTTTAGTGGGGTGCACAATTTAGTTTCATTAATATTATTTGAAATGTGACGTTATTAGAAATTAAGGGGATACACGATTGCGTTTCAGAAATGTTTTTAGTTGTACGATTTATTGGAGATCAACTATACGGGGGGTCACGTGAGCCGTGTAAAATTACTATTAAGGCCCAGCCCTTGGGCCATCTTGTTTATTATATTCTCTTTTCGAATTTTTCCGTCGGAATTTAACGATTACAGATTGCATTGCTTGAAAAGAAGGAGAGTTTTTCTTAAGATTTCTAGCGACAAAACGCGCGTATGAAAAATTTCTTACGTACTTTAGTTTCAATGGGAAAAATGCATGTTTTTATGAAAGACAAAGTTTATCGAAGTTGTTCTTTTTTCTTACGTATGGTAATGTTTTAGGTATTTGTATTGAGAATTTAACGAATGATTCCATGAATATACAGGGTGTGTTCTAAGAAAAGGGTGGTTGGACCTGAAATACAGTGAGACGAGATGGTTCTGTGGGAAATCAATTTTTTGGTCGAAGATTTAATTTATTATGACATTTTGCACCAAGGGACACAGTTTAGAAGTTATGATCGGGAGTGTTTTATGGATAACCCCTCAATTTTAATATAAGAAACTGAAAGACAATGATTTCTTATTTAATTAAGGGGTCATCCATAAAAAATTAATTATAATTTATAAGTGGCGGTTCTTGGGAGAAAATGTCATAGAAGATTTCGGACTCCAAATCGCCCATAGACCATTTCGATGTAACTAAGGGGTGAAACTTCGCCTTCCATCTCGCTTTTTGGCGCCTGCGCTGTAGTCATTTTGTATCATGAGAGTGTGTAGAGATGGCAATGTGTCAACCCCCTTGTATGCCAATTTTTAAGTCGAAAAGGTCTATTAAACACCCAATGTTCTTCGGCCTGCCACCTTCTTTGAAAAAGTGTGCATTGAATTGTGCTTTAATTGGGAACATTATGCATTACCGGGCAACACCGTCCTATTTGCTACTAAGTTATATACAGTTAGATTTCAAATAAGATGGTATTCATGTTGATATTTAGTAAATTCATAGTGTGTATTTTAACGTTTTTGCGTATCATTGAGCATCCAATTCCAAATGGATTTCTTTATGGAAAAATGTTTATATTTTCGCTCCATATATCGGAATATTTCTTTTTTTGTTTTTGGTACTTCAGTTTGCGCGATAAAATTTCCATTACGATACTTTACGACTATCATAAAAACATAGATTTGAATTGTTTTTTCTTGTGTTAGAATCTTAGGAGTTTGTTTTACTGGGGCAAGAAAAGTACAATTCCTATTGCTTTTCGATTCAAATAGACTAGCTTGTACTGACAATATTGCAAAAACATCAAGCAGGTGCCAGATGGTAAGATTCCATTGTATACATGGTAGTCTCAAGTAAATCTTGTATGACCAGATTGAAGTTTCCCATGCACTAATTCTGTACGATTAGTTTTATTCAATTCACTTTTTTTTTCACTATATTTCGCTAAAATTCACGATTATCTCCAGATTTGCTAAATTCACAAGATTCCACTGATTTTGCAAAAAAACAATGCTCAAAAGTGAATTATATATTCTCCTTCTAAGTTTTGTAAAAGGAAACTTATGAGATTGCCACGTTTCACATGATCTCAGACCACCTTAGCCTATGGACACTTCAGGATAGAGTGTCTTAATGTAAAATGTAAAACTAATAACTTCATTCTGAATGGATTTTTCTAAGTTCTGAGATACTTATAAAACTTAAAAGGGGTACCGTGTGCTATATTTTTTTCATTAAATCGAAAGAGCGCATAAAATAATGAATATATCAATTGAAACCATTTTTCTATCTACAATATTAAGGAAGATACAAGCAGTTAAGGTTCCGTAACAGATACTACACGCTAGACTTTCACGCGAAGCACTGGGAAGTACTCCTATTGGACGACGGATTCGTCCAATAGACAGGGGTGCTAACGCGTAGTGTCCATTACGGAAACTAAATTGCTTGTATCTTCTTTAGTACTGTAGATAGAAACTTGGTTCCAATTTATATAATTCATTATTTTATACGCTTTATCGATTAAAATCGAAAAATTCTAGCTCGATGTATCCCTTTAAATAAACATTTATCCCTAGCTCAAAAGCCTTTTCAATTTATCTTTCACCAGTCCCTCGAGTACAAACAGGCCAATATAATATGGTAACCCAGTTACGAAATATACGTTCACGCTTCAACCCTTCTTCCCAAACACCGACTGACCCCTTAATAGCAGCAGCGACGGCGGCGTAAATTGTAAACATATTTTAAACAAATTTTATCCGCCTTCACTCCTGACTGGGTGTTGGGGTCAAAATACCATAAAATTTATCCATGCTTCGAAAAACGTTTTCAAAGACTATAACTAGTTTTCAAAATCGATAATATATAAAGAAAGTAGAACGTAACTTATCTAAGTACCTCCTCCCCCGCTTAAGTTCTGAAATTCTTCACCTCTCCTAAAGACATTAGATAACTTAAGAAAAAAAATTATAAAACTCTTTAAAAATATCGATAAAACTTGTTTCCTCGCTCGAATAATAACCGCGGTTTCCTTTAAAGGCGCACCTAAACGCACCAGCTAAGGACGGTATTCTAAACCAGGGATAGATTTAATTTTAGAAGCAGGAATGGAGAACGGTTAGTATTTACTTGAGTCCGACTCATAGCCCATTATAGAGCCCCTCCCACCAACACGTAACGAAAAGTTTAAATTATCTTATTGGCTCACTTAAACTATACGTTTTGATGGCGTTGCTGACGGGGATGGCGAAAAATACGCAATTCCTTTTTACCTCTGTCACTATGACCCGCCTCTTCTTTCATACCCCTCCATCCCGTGGAAAGGGTCCGGGACTTTGACGTGCGCCCACATTACCCTGTTCTCCATTCCTACTTCTAAAATTAAATCTATTCTGTCTAAACCTAGATTATGTCATAGATTTACTTCTTCCCTTTTCAATGATATTTATTACTTGAGGCTACCCAAACGAGGCTTGAATAATTATGCAAAATATCAAGATAAATAGTTAATAATTGCGGATGTTATTAATGTTTTCTGAAGGACATTTCAATTAGTTTGGAATTTCATGGTAAACTCCTTATCAGACATTGGCCTTGAACTAACTTTAGTATCTTAGTATCGGATAAGAAGCGTAGGTCTATATGTACCAGTGCGTCCCCGGCTGCCATTTTGATTTTCTGATAGTGCAGAATATAAGTTATATTTCTCGCAACACTTTAGTATGCCTTTTAGTCGAGTTTTCAATTTGAAAAAAGTCAAGTTTAAGCTTCCGCTAAAATTTGTTAAAACCACTAAACGATAAAAAGTAAAGTTTATCCTGTTTTTCAATCTCATTCTGAACGCACTTTTAAGTATAGGCTTATTAGAAATTAAAAGATTGTAGGGTTTTATGTTTTATCTGATCAATCATAAACGTTACGCTGAAAATATAGCATAGTAATCTCATTCCATTCAAGCGCGCTGAACCTCAGAAGAGAAACAATAAAGAGCCATTAGTTTCTTTCTGTCAAAATCAGGAAAACATCAATTTGGTACTATAGGCTATATAGCTGGGATTCTTCCATCATATTTTCTCTGGCACTATATACACTATCCCGCGGACGACCACCCTACATTTCAATTCCATCAAAGTTTTACCCCTTTAAAGGAAGAACGAAATGATCTGACAACCATTTTTCGACCTCTCTTCTTGCTACCCAAGAGAAAAGCCCGGCCACGATTTTGGAGAAACTAGATCCGGTTTTTGTTGATTGGATAAGCAGCGCCGCCTTTTATTGGTTAAATTATGTCGACTGATAATTTTGATGGTGGCAAAGGGTTGATCTCTGGGTTGACCGTTGACCTACTAAAGGTAATTTTTAAGTAGACAACGATCACGTGAACAACCGGAACTAGTTTCACCAGGAGCAGATGACAAAGGAGTCTCGGACGCTAGCTTCCACAATATAGAGGGCAATGGCACCCGCGTACGTCACAGCTGTAGCGGTATCGTTTGCCATAGACGCGCTATCAGAAATTATAGCAGACGATGCTTTTGGTGGATTATATCTGGCACCAAAGTCTGCTGGGAATTTGTTTTGTAATAACGGACTAATGGTGGCTACTGAAGTTCGTCTTATCCGATCGCGACATAAATATACACAATATAATTATACTTTATTCAAACAGCTGTAACCGTTGGTATTAAGATAAAAGATAAGACTAGGCCTAAATAGTAAATTAAGTCCAAACTAGCAGAGAAACCCAGGTAAGCCAAGGCTTAATTAACAATTTGTGCCCACTGGAATGATTGGGCTCGGGTTTTCAAATTATAAAGCAAGGTTTTAAAAGATGCCGAAACACAATCTTATGTGTTTTAGGGCCAAAATATTCCGTATGTTTTTGAATTAATTGACTGCTACAAGAGGTTGGAAACGAAATCACTGTCTCTTACTTTTTGGGTTTTAAAAGATCGCGAGTGATTTCTTTTCCCAACCTCTTGTAGCTATCATTTAATTCAAGACGAAATTAAGAAAAAATTGGCACTGAAACACATTTTAGTTTTTTAATAGTGTACATACGTTACTCGCTGGGCTTTTCATTATCAATTTTAGTCTAAAAAAAAAGATTAAAAAGCCGTTGAAATCCATTTTTAACTCTAATACTCGTTAAGCCTAGGCTAATTATAAGCAGACGATACGTATTTTTAAAGAGAGGCTCCAGACGCGATTTCCCAGATCTCCTTTCGAGACTTTGCAGCCACGCTATTGGTTGGAAAATAAAGCTCAAATTTCCTACGAGAGGGGGCACTGGCGTAATGATTTTGGTTAATAACCGTGACGTTCGCGGATCCCATTGCCCTCTACATTATGGAAGCTAGCGTCCGAGACTCCTTTGTCATCTGCTCCTGGTTTCACCAAATTAAAGTTTGTGTTCCTCCTGGTATGTTCTCTTTGTTGCTACGAACCAATGAAATCACAGTTAGAAAAAATATGTCACAATTATAAGGCGTGACGAAGGCTTCTCAAGCCCGGCCCACAATACCCACATAGAAATAAACATGGTATAAATGAGCTACAATTATTCTTATTAGCTATATGTATTCCTGGGTATAAAAATATGTCCTTCATTATAACAGTTCCAAGTTACCAAAGCGTCAAACCCTTACAAACTAAACTTTTGGGTATAAAGTGAAAAATCAGTTTCAAAAACCAAAAAATTACCCTCTTCAATAGGAAGGGTTAATATCTGCTTTTTACAGCAGTAAGTTTGAAGTAACCCTTTTAACTCTAAAATCTTTCCTTACAAACTGAACCTGCCATCCAAGAATGGGTTGAAAGTAAAAAAAAAAATCAGTAGGAAAAAATTAAAATTATACCCTTCAATAGAAAGGAGTCAAAAGGAAGGTCGACGCTTAAAGACTATGTTTGGTATAAAAGAAATCTAGTTGGATCTCTATAAATTCTTTTTGGGTACGCTGTTGGCAAAAATTGATCCGTAAGATTGTAACCTCCCACTTTAGAGGTCTTTTAATGTCCAATGGCCATGATACAATAGAGTAAAAAGGCAAGAAAGAACCAACCGAATCATTACCCCTTTCTCCCCGAGATTCATTCTGTCTTTATTTCATCTTTTCTATAGTGAACGCTTTAATCGTTGTTGGTCCATTGACTAAGAGGCAATAGATAAAGACAGAGAGACGAACGAAATCACTACGTCCTAACAAGGAGAATGTATAAGACGGGAGACAAAATGCACGTTCCTAAAACGGTACCGCTACCCCCTCACGTCAAGAGAGCGTACATTCTCGTGCATGCGTTCAAGCCTTGTTGCCTCTTTAGCTTGTTTTGTAAGTTTGAATATCCCTAGTTTCCAACAACGATCACGTGACGCGCGCCTTTACTCGCAGCACGAGTATTGCACCGACTTTTCAGGGTCTCTCTTACCCTAGCTTTGGCAATGTAAGCGGACAGGAATACCGTGTGTTCGGGGCTTTTCATGCCCATCATTCCGATTTCGATTTTTTTAAAGCAATCACTTATTTGGTGACTCCACCAGAACTAACTCTAGTTCAAACCACAAACAGGGTAAATTGACTCCGCCTCTGCTGAAGCGCGCGATGGTACTAGGGATAAATTTCCTTCTAAAGACTTAAGCTGTCTGCTGCCAGTTCTACTGTTAAGTTAATATTTATCAGTCTCGCTCAGAACTGGAGGTATGGCGTCTAGTAAAGAAATTTTTACCTCAAGCTCGCTTTTTTTTTAGCCCCTATTGTTTCACTTTTATATTATCTTATATATCCCGCACGAGTGTCCTTTCTGCCGAGATAGCTTGTTGTTTTACCTCTCCACTTTTCAGAACGTGTCTCCCCCTCTTATACATCCTCCTTGACCCTAACCTTCTCACTCTTAACACTACCACTGTATTACCTCTTTGTCAGTGGACCAACGAATACAAAAAGGGAAACGTAACTCCCACTAATTACCGACATTTCGCCAGTGTCAGTGGGTGTGGCGAGAGAAAGGATGCTTCCGAAGTTGTCCCGTCACCTTCACCTGACAAGCAGAAAGCTTCTGTGATCAGGAAAAAGGGGTGGAAAGGGAAATGACGGGTAAATCTCAGCGCCCTAAAACTTCTATATCTTTTGTTTCGATCTAGGGCTGATGTTGCTTGCTTGGTTGTTGTATATCGGTAGAATTGTTGGAAAATAACTATTATGTCAGTCCTATCCCGTATTATAGATTTTTAGTTGATACCCAACCATTTTAGTATCTAGGGAAACTGCTATTACTAGCCTATATCCTGAACCATTCCCCTTTGATTGGCTGATTAAGATTGGATGTATAAGATGTAAGCAAACTGGGTTAGAAGTCGCCGCCGCATAACAATCGAAGCAGTCTTGCGTTAATTATTTAGATTGTGATCATGGTTGGTATCTCTTGGATCCATCTTTGGGTTAGGTTAAACTAAGCGAAAAGTCTAATATGGTTAAATTGTTAAATTAAATTTTGATCTGATCTTAATGCAACGCGAGGGGACACACACTCAGAGTCTGCCATAAATTAAAGGGTTTGAACTGAGTGGAAACACTGGAAAGTGTCAACACACATTTAGTCTACAACATTTTGTGACGGAGATATGCGCTTCGAACATTGTATATTCGCTATAATTAACTGGGTTTTTGACCCATTCAAACTACTTTAGTGTGTAAACTTTCCTTTAATCGCTTGTAAACACTGTGTTTATTAGCTATAGTCCAACTTGTTTAAGTTCACTTAGAAATCGATAAGGGAATAGGAAAGGCGTTTCGCCCTTACCTAATTCGAAAATGATATCTCTAGTATAGTTGAGGGATTATTTCCCGCCAAAACCCCCCATTTTTCTTCTATATTTGGGATGTTTTTCCGCGATAAAAGAGATTTTGAGCTGGGTAATTAATTTGCATTTGTGTTTGTTGAATAGCGATCATGGAATTTCAACAGACTTCCCACACTCAATTTCTTTCTTTTATATATAAAATTCTTTTGTTACAAATTTGTCGATTTTGTAAAATGCTTTTTTAGCCTCGAGGTTAAACTTTCTGAATCAGAAAACTTGTTCAGGGTCGGCAGATTTCGTTAATGCCAGAAGGGGATAATAGAATAAGGGTGAGACTATGTATCCTCTTAATACTTTAGTTATGTAACATGACTCTTCCCAGGCTCACCCTTTTGTTTGCACTAATGCTAAAACTTCAGATGGGCATCGCGCCGTGCTAGGGTGAATTCTATAACTGTTTGGTACTAAATCATTAGCAATCAACCCACAAACCTCGTACGTATTGACGTGGGCAAAAATTCACTAGCGCATGCGCCATGGCAAATAGTTAAGCGTTAAAAGAGTAATGATGAGGGAACTATTTATCGCGTATGTGATTCGCTTCATTAACTTTTCTCCAAATGTTAATTCTGATGTTGGGAAGAATCATGATACTTTGTTGATGCTACACTTCTCTATAAGAGAAGTATTATATACTTCTAATACTTAGTATAAAGGTTCACTTTAACCTAAAGACTGACTTTGTGGGTTTCAATATGTCACCATATTTTAAAATGGTGGCCAAAAATGTAATCAAATTCGGAAATTAACGAAAAAAACAAGCAAACAACTTTCTTAAATATATACAAGATGAAATTTAAAGTCTTACCTCCAAATTCTCCTAAGTACGAATCGAGCAACTTGAAAGTTTCCCTGGTTCTTTTTAAGCGTTCTTAACGTCGTGTAACTTAGCAAAATTCCACTGCAATTAATATAAATTAAAAATAATATTTGATTAATTAAAGAGATATATATCGAAATATGGTACCAATTAAAAGAATGAATGAAGTACTTACCCTAACAAAAAGAAACTGTCGACGGAAACCCAAGCATTTACAACAACGCCAAAAGACACGAATTCCGTAAAGTTGATAATTTCCATGATCTTTCCGACCGAGTTTTCGTTCTGGAAAGCGTACGTGTGTACCAAAATGATCCATAAGGTACTTAAAACGCGTACACCGTCCATCGCTTTTAACGATTTGGTCTCTCCCATTAAGGTCTTGTAGTTAGTCTCTACCGAGAAACAGTCGCAGACTCGCAATATTTCGTCTTTAATTAAGTAGGGGGAAATTAAGTTTTAATGGCTGCTTATAGTATAAAACATGTGCTGTAGTTTATTAAGCATCAATGATGTAGTGGTACTTACGAACTACTCCGCTGCCACTTTTCTCCATTTCGCATAGCCGCGTCACGACCGTGCCGATAAGTACCAAAAGTAGTAGGAATCCAATGACAGACCTGAAAAAGATTTACGAATACTTTTACCTTCGTAATTTATTAAGTGTTGAGTTCGCCGCGAGCTTGTATTATAGTACAAATTGTACTCAGACGACACTGTAATTGAACTGAGTTTCAAGCTTCGGAAACGGTACACAGTACCGATTTTGGGTGTTTGGGGGTTTACGCTATTGATACTCAATCGTTGTGTAATTAACATAATTGTACAACTTCGCGTGAAATGTAACGTTTTCACACTACTGGTACAAACTAGTTCTATAAATCGCACTCAGCTTAAAGGCCGGGAAACGGCGAAAAGGGTTCTTGTCAAACTGAAAACCGTGCATTGAACTAACAATGGGCGACCGTGCTTCAAACTTTTTAGGGGTTCTTGTCAAACTGAAAGCCGTGCAAAGCGGTTCTTGTCAAACTGAAGATAAACAATGGACAGTCTCTTAAATGGGGGATGCAAAAAGTCGGGGAAACAAAATTTAAGAGACTGTCCATTGTTTATCTTCAGTTTGACAAGAACTGCTTTGCACGGCTTTCAGTTTGACAAGAACCCCTAAAAAGTTTGAAGCACGGTCGCCCATTGTTAGTTCGATGCACGGTTTTCAGTTTGACAAGAACCCTTTTCGCCGTTTCCCGGCCTTTAATGAGAACTTTCCAACGAGTAGGTAGACTGCTAGTTTTGCGTTATGTTTATGGAATTTAGCCAATAGGGAGCTAACAACTGGCTAGGGGGAAGAGATAGTCTGACGTCACGCAGCCCCTCTCTGGTCGGAATTTTTGCGCGTAGAATACAGTTTCCAACCGTTAAGGGGATGAAACTCCAGTAAGAGATTGAAGGGTGTGACGTTTCAGGGTCAGAACTGTTAGCCCCCTATTGGTACTCACGCGATGTAACTACAGCACTCGTTATGTAAATGTAAGTAATTCTATGACACTAGCTAAAGATGATATTTTCTATGGATAAGATTGAAGAATGCAACTTCGCGTTAAGTATGATAGATTTACACAATTGGTACTCGCGCGAAGTAACTACGAACACTGGTGTTCTGAACTTCCCAACTGAAGTAAACACTTACAGTATACTGATTTGCAGTGTCGAGAATTCCCATGGTTCCTTCACTTGACAAAAAGGCACCGTTACATTAAACATACTGTCTTTGGATACTGTAATTAAATAACAAAATGGAGTTAATTATACATCTGTTAGTACGTGTGTAAATATTTACAATATAACACTTACTATGTGTGGCAATATTTTCAATATCTTGCCGGCTACAAGTCGAAGGTACGCAAATTCCGATACGGATTAATACGCGATAGAAAAATGGGGCTTTTTTCGACAAGTCCATGAAGACCTAGCAAGTAATTTTAGTATATATCAGAAGGGGATAATAGAAGAAGGATGACACTCTGTATCCTCTTAATACTTTAGTTATGTAACATGACTCCTCCCAGGTTCATGCACCGTTTTGTTTGCTCTCCCACTCATCAAACTTCAGATGGGTAACTATCGCACCGTGCTAGGGTGAATTCTATAACTGTTTGGTATTTTCTAAATCCTCAGCAATCAACCCACAAACCTTGATTGTCTTGACGTGGGACAAAAATTCACAAAAGCATGCATGCGCCTTGGCAAATTAAGCGCTAATAGAGTAATGATAAGGGAACTATTTATCGCGTATATGTGATTCGGTTTAGTAACCTTGCTCCAAATGGTTTGATGATGTTGGGTAGGAAGAATCATGTTACAATCACCCCGCTTTGTGGATGGTACACTTCTCTCGAAGAGAAGTATTATATACTTCTGGTTATATCAGAAGTTTAATGTAGTAATTTATGATGTACTTACGGAGTCTTTGGCTGTGTAATTGGCCAAATCAAGAATTTGGTGGTGAAAAGTGACTTGGAACGGTTTCTTGGGCAAAACGGGGACAGCGTTGACCGCGCAGTATTGTCCTTGGAATACTTCCTTCTTGCTGTATTCGTCCACGTTCTTCACCATGAAACATTGGTCCATGTTACCAAGATCCGTTAGAGACCCTTCCAATAGACCAGCAGGGGGTTTACCAGATGCGTCCAGCACTAATAGAAAATACATTCAAAACATGAATTATATTAAATTAATTTCAAGCCCTTAACTAAATGTTGTAGACCCAAATGTTCTTTGTTGAAATTGTACACTCAGTTTGACCCTGAAAGCACACGGTTTAATTTATGGTACATACTTATCATAACATTCATTATTTTATATTATCTTTCATTAAATTTATACCCGACGCTTAAAATTGTTCGTGACTATTATTTAAATGTTTCATTAGCATTTAAATTATAGCTTTCTGCTTTCATACATGTCACTTAATTCCTTGGCATAATATATTTGAAAATTATGCAAAAACACCTATTGCGCAAAAGGGAAATTTTCTTTAACTTCAATTTGAATATTATTGCAAAGTTTTAACGACTTTATCATGCCACTTCAATTATTATGTTTTATTTGCTTCTACTTAAACCATCATTACAATGCTTGGCAGGATTGTATTTGAAAATAACACGTTAAAAGCAAGTTCAATTTGGTATTAAGCCAAGTTGAAACGCTTTAACCTACCACTTATTTAAGATAATTTAAATGCTTGTTAAACACTCAAATTACAGCTTACAAATTTATGATACTCCATATGATTAGTTTTTAATAATGATTTGTTCTAAAATTTAGGCATTATTTAATAACAGCGTACCAAGAAGTGGTTTTGAGTGTTAATTTGAACATAATGATTTTACGATGACGTACTAGATAGTGTTCATGGCTTAAGGGATTATTTCCAAATTAATTGCTGACGAATTAATAAATTAATATAATTTTTTTGAATGAAAATTAAGCGTAATTATTATAGAATTAATTTCTAACGGCTTGGAGACTTTATTCTGAATTAATTGCTTGCTCATTAATAAATTATATTATTTTTAATCAATGAAAATTAAGCGTAATTATAATAGAATAAATTTTCCAACTGGAAAATTTTCAAGTAAGGAATGTCTGGGATGTTAATACAGGTTAACATCTTAGTCCTTGTTTGAATATTAATTTAAAGCTGAATCTAAGTATCTAGTTAATTTAATACTAAGTTTCGGTTCTGATAAATAAAAAAAACTTCTCAGAAAGGCAGGTGGGGTTTTCCCCGATACATTGATTCAACGCTGATTTTTTTGTAACTAGTAAACTTAAGTTATAACATATAATTATTAATGGTTTTGGTTTTATTTAAAAATAATCTTAAAAAAAAAGTTAAGTTTTCCTCGATACAAATACTAAATTATTTTGTAATCTAACAACGAAAACAGTTATTTTAAAACATTGATTGTTTTTGTCTCTTAATTTTATTGTAGTTATGTTAGTAATATATTATAGTATAGAATTATTAGAAAAACCCGTTAATACGCTACACGCATTAATGCGCATTTTAGACTAAATTTTAAGTAAACCACTTTGAACTTATGATGTTTAACAAGCACATCAATAATATTAAAAATTAAATAATACTTCTGTAACAGTTATTTGAACTTTTTAAATATACCCTCCTATTATCATATTAAAATTATATAGAACTTTTTGCAAAAATCTTTAATATTAATTCGAATTGTAATTTTAAGTAACCTTGACACTAATGACGTTTAAAAAAGTCTGGATAATCTTGAAAAATAAATAATATTCCAGTAACAGTTATTAAAACCTTTTTCTAATGTATCCCCCTATTATCATGTAAATCATATAGAATTTTTTCCAATTTGTAGACTGTAATTTTAAGTAACCTTGAAACTAAAGACGCTTAAAAAACAGTCTGGAAAATTTAAGTAATGGCTAAATTGATGGTCTTTGACATCATACTAATTTGAATATTCGAAGCTGGCTTAACTATTTGCCAAGACGCGTGCGCTTGTGAATTTTTGTCCCGGGTCAAGACTATCAAGGTTTGTGGCTTGATTGCTGGGGATTTAGTACCGAACAGTTATAGAATTCACCCTAGCATTGTGCGATGTCCATCTGAAATTTGATGAGTAGGAGAGCAAACAAAAAAGGTGCATGAGCCTGGGAAGAATCATGTTACATAACTAAAGTATTAAGAGTGTCATCCTTCTATTATCTCCTTCTGGTTCTATTGAAATTTTAAAATATCCCTGAAACTTTAAGACAAACCTGGTATTGTCCAGGTTGCGTACGCACCCTGATTCAGTACATTAATAATCGCCAGACATCGAGGCGTATTTCACCCTCCCTTTCCCGGAAAAAGGGGCCCATATAGTCAAGTTTGAGGAGTGATTTTGATTAATCTGGCGTGAATGCGATTTTTCGACGCATATCCGACTCGAAGCCAAGGCCGATCCGATGATTTTTCATTCCATTTATCATATAAATTAGAAGCAATGGCTCCAAAGGCATCGATTGGAAACTAGAAGTGTATCGAACCTTCATGCCTAAGCAAATACTTATATAGACTCCCCGCCTTTGAACTCTATTGCTTAACTTTCCGTAAATACAATCAGACCGTGTCCAAAAGGGCAAACCAAAAACCAAAGCCAAGTGTAAGTACACATTGCATTGGGTCTTCTTCCCCCTAAGTTTGACGGAATCGGTTTTACTAGCTTTGTAGAAAAGAGAGCATTTTGGCCTTTGCACAGGGGGTAGAACAGTTGTCCTTATTCTCAAGTTTGTTTTTACGTTGCTTAAAAGGGTTAGGGAATCTTGTTTTTAATCGAAAGAGCGCTTTAAATAATGAATATATCAATTGGAACCATGTTTCTATCTACAATATTAAAGAAGATACAAGCAATTTAGTTTCAGTAATGGGCACTGCTCGTTAGACTTTCCCGCAAAGCACTGGGGAGTGCCCCTCCCTATTGGGCGACTCCGTCAGGTGGTACTAGGCGTCCAATAGGGAAGCCTAAATCGTTGTGTCCATTACGGAAACTTAATTGCTTGTATCTTCTTTAATATTGTAGATAGAAACATGGTTCCAATTGATAAATTCACTATTTCTCGATTAATAAAAAGGAACAAATTGTAGCTTAAAACGTATACAAAGTAGAAAACTATGTCTAGTATCCCACCCCTTTGATTCAGACTGCGGTTTTAAGTCCCGTTAAATCGAAATTTATTGGAAAAGTTGTCAGATGGAAAGATGAAAATTATTGGGCCACTTTTGAGATGCCTAAAAGACCGTCGTTACATAATAAAGCGTTTAATATTGAATTTGCACGGTTTTCTATACCGATAATATGCAACATTAGAGGCCTTTACAACTGCGTAGAGGTGTGTACTCGTAGTTGAGTGTAAAGTAATTTTAAGTTGCGAAAAGTAATTTAAAGTTGAAAGTTCCCATTTTGTTTCAATATTAATAATTTTAAAGGAAAATTTCAGGTAAAGTAATATTAAACCTTGAAAGAACGGCCTTTCCCTAAATAGAAAATTAAAAATAGTAATAAATTAATTAGAAATAAATGGTCTCTTATTAAAAAATAACTGGCATTTAATTACTCTTGAAAACAAGGACTACTGTTTGGTTTAGTAGCGTCTGCTAAATCGAACCTCTTACGGAATTGGTTAAATTCTCACAGACTGAGAGGTTAAGGGTAAGAGGTTCGGGCTAGCAGACGCCATTGAAGTAATAGCAACGCAGTAGTCCTGGTTTTTAAGACTAATTAAATTCTAATTATTTAGTAAGAGATCATTTCTCTTTTATGTATCTTTCCTTTTATATTTAGAAAAAGTCTTCTCTTTTAATGTATAATGTTATGTTGCCTGAACTTTATCTTTAATTTTAAACTAGAGTGGTACGTGTTAATAGGGTCAAAAGTAATTGCACAATAGCCTTACACCTAACTTTGAGATTTCATGTTTTAATAAAATGATTGGCACACCCCAGTTTTCGACGTCGACGTTTCAAATTACAGGATCGATCGCGTTAATTCTTATAGCAACGGATTTAATGAAAATGCTTAATACGGACTAGGCCTACTAAATACAAACGGAATACTATAATTAATAATAATTTCCAGTCACTTTGGTTTCTGATAAGTCTGGAATGATATATTAAGGGGGATGTTCTTTGGGAAATCAATTTTGAGTCGAAAATGTAACTTCTATCTCCATTTTGCCATAAGGGACACTGTTTTCGAGTTATGATTAGATGTGTGTTTTAGGGATGACCCCTTAAATTATAAATCATCGTCTTTCAGTTTCTTAATTAAATATAAGGGGTCATCCGTAAAATACTCTGGACAATCTTAACTTGTCGCAAAACATTTTCGACTCAAAATTGTCATAAGAATATCCCCCTTAATTTATGCCTGACTTAGCAGAAACACCCTGTATATATTGCCAATTTAACACGATATTTGCGTATTCTCTATATTTTAACTATCTCTCAATTTCTCTGCTATTTTGGCAACGTTTTTGTAACATTTTTCTTGGTACAGAGCCAGAGAATATTATTATCCCTTGTAAAGACTAAAGACACAATATTATCTTTTAATTATTTCTTATTACGCTTTTATTTTCTTTAGTTTGCAATAATTTTGTGGCTTGCACTCTTGAGAAACTATCATATTCTATAGCCCTTATGTTTCCCAAATTAATCTATATTTGCGCAATTACCATTTTAGACTCAAAACTGAAAATTCCCCTTAGAAACCCATTGCACTTCTGTTCTACCACCATTTTTTAGAACATTATGTAATACTAATATACTGCTTTCTATATTTTATATTATAATAACTCTGCATCACAACATTTGTTCGCTATTAATGCTAGCATGCAACAAAATACTTAAAATCAATAGAAATAATAAGTAAAAAAATTTGTAGTAAAATTCAAGTAATTCCTGGGTTAACGACCGAGGTAGCAACCAAGTTTACGGAAAACATATCACTTCCTTACCGGCACATTAAAAAATAACCCCACATTTTTTCCCAGCACGTTTAAATTGCCGGTATCAAATAAGATATATATTTTTTACAAAGAAAAATAACTTAGATAGCTTAAACGACATTTTTTCTTTAAAATCTATTGTAGAATTTAGATTATAAATTTGAAGTTGCAAACTTCCTCCGAATGATATTCTAGAATATTCATAACATAAGAATGACGTTATTATTGGTCATAAAACAAGTAATAATTATACGGATTATTTTGGGTCACGTTTTAATCCTACTAAAGCTTAAGATAGCTAGCTAGCTAGTTAATTCCCGCGTTTCTTTCCTGGATATCTATTTATAAGTTGAAATATATAGTTTATTATTGAGTTGAAATTTAGAATAACAAGCTGCGGGCTTCGAGAGAGGTCGGACACTTTACTCTTGCTATAAATACAGGGAAGGGACACTTGACAGTACTTAATTAATAAAGCGATGGTATACCGTTTAAGTGGGTATTAAGTTTTTATTGGCTATGTTTAGAATTGAAAGACGTGAGCAGCATAAAAACAGACTTGAGTGTGTGTAGGAAATTTACTAAATCTGGTTTGTTTTTTTAATGGTTCTTTTTTTTTGGAAAAATTCTAGGTCGCCGTTTTATTGGTGATAGGCCCTCAATATCTTACAAGTCTAGTTATTATTTTATTCTTTTTCTACTCGTTTTTTATGTGTCATCAATTAAAATACCTTTTAACTAGTTCACTAAACCATAGGGTGTACAATTTTACAAATGTACTTTCGATTATTTGAATGAATGTTATCTTTGTGTGTTTGGCTATTTGGGCGTTTTGAAGAATGAGTCTTTGAGAATGAGGACTTTAGGAAGGAAGGAAGGGTCGAGTGCTATTGTTAGGAGAAAATATTCCGAATGAATGGAATAACTCGGGAAATGGGAATAACTTTCTCTTACAAAAACTAGACTTCTTTATGATTATCTATATCGTAATTTGGAGGCAATACGAGTTATCTGTAAACTTCAACAAATGTTCGAAAAAAATCAAAATTCTTCAGTTGAAATATTAGAATTGTTTGTAAAGCCGGAAATGGACCAACTTCCGGATGTTTCGGTTTCATATCCGGACGCCATTTTTAAAATATGGCGGAGGTATATTAAAACTAACACTATACTGCACAAAATGCATGTGGAATCGGTTGTAACGCACGGACCTTATTTTTAGAGGAAAGGTTTTTCCAATTCTGCAATGACATAAATTTACAAAACGGCCGCGTAGTTTTGGTTTTAGTGTGTAGAAAAGTGTTGCCAGTCTGCATTTGTGAGTGCAATTCAACCGCTATCTGCATACAACAGACTGAAAATCTTGTACAATTCGGTTCGGTTCAGTAATTACCATTCAGTTCCAAACCTGCATTCAGGAAGAAGATACCTTCCATCTCGTTTTTGGCGCCTGCGCCGTAGTCTCTTTGTATCATGACAGTGCATGCGCAGAGACGGATAGCAACCCCCTTATATGTCCTTATACGGAAGGTTGCCTACCCCTTTTTTACATCGAAAAGGTCTATTTACCCTATTTTCTTTGAAACTACTAAAGTTTTCAGTATTTCCAGATAAAACATTTGCCCTCCAAAGTAACTATACCCTTTTTTTGTAAAGTTCCATTTTCAAAGTACCTTCGCTTCTCTAGGCTTTTTTTCAAAACGAAAAAATTACCTTTTTGCCCATAAATTTTTAAAAGCGGGGAACTTTCGGGAAAGGTACCGATATTCCGTTCTCGCTTGACATTAGAAGCTACTGAATATTTTAAACCAGCACCGAAACTTCTGTAGAATCTGTACATATAGCTTTAAGGCTTATACTATTCGTAGTGGGCATACACACCTAGGAAGAGTTTATAATTTAGAGTATATCTCTTTCAAAGGTATGCCTTACCTTTTCTAAATTCACAAACGATACAGGGCGTTTCTGATAAGCAAGTCTGGCATACATTAAAGAGTGTGTTCTTAGGGTTAAGATCAGTGGACAGTGAGTGAATGCCAAAGCAATGAATGGGGTCACAACCTTTAATTACTTAGATATGGGTTCCCAAAGATTGACTGGCTAGTATAAACACAAGGAAATCGTCCCACATGTTTGACCCAAGAACACAAAAACTTCCATTTATGGTACACTTATCAGAAACAGGCTGTATATTATAATGGACTAGTGACAGCCCATGTTATTTGCCCATAGACCTTAATACAGTCAAAGCTGTTAAACTGCCATTTCTCTATAATCACAAGAATACTGTAACCGCTATGCGAAGAGTTCGGCATACTTAAGTATTATCTCTTGGAGAAAATAAAGCCATTGGAAAGGGAATTTAATATTTGTTTAAGCGCACCTAATTATTAATTAAATAAATAAATTGTTTCTGTTTGATCAAGAGTTAGTCAGTGAAAGGTCATACGACAATTGAGAACGAAAATTCGAAAATTTTTGCTAATAAGGTTAAATGTTGTTTCCCAAAACCTTTCCCTTACAGTTCGTTAACTATTCATTTAAATTAGAAGCTCTTGGAAATTTTAGTGGAAACTTTACAAAAATATAAACATCTTAATTACTTTTAAAATAAACACTATATCTCTTTGAAGTCTCTTATTGAACGTACTTAACTCTAATTCACAATCTAAGTGAAACTAAATAACATGTCTGTACTGTTAGTGTGATTATACTTCAGTAGATAAGTTAATTTAATTTAATTTCGTTTAATTTGGCAAAATAATCGATAGTTCAAGTTACAGTTGTCATAATATTTTAACACTTGATTCATTGGTTTAAACCCTTGACCGCATTATTAAAATTTATGGAGAAACTTTTCTTATTCATTTAACCTCAGTATGTTTCCTTTTCGATAAAACTTACAAAGAAAGCAATTTATAAATTCAAAATAATTCAATAGATCATTCAAAGTATAGTGGCGCAACTAATTTTTAAGTAACAACATTCGAATTAACTAAACCTCGATTTCGTAGGGGAACAACAACTTTTGCCAGTTACCTGTCAATTTTGACCAAACACTCGACAACGTTCAATTACTTCACTAGGTCAAATACAACCACCTTCTCGGCGTTTGAAACAAGTCCTCACACTTACTTCTAATTCAAGTTTTAGGGTTTAAAGAATGGTTCTAATACAAGGGGTCAGTCACTCTGTGCTTTGATTTCACAATATTACCTAACAGAATATGAGTTATTTATATTTTATTTCTTGTTCTCCATTAAATTTATCACTAATTTTTAAATGTACAAAAGCGTATGTAGCCTGATCTTCTCTCCTCTCTAAAGCCAGGTTCACACAACACGATTTCTTAGAAAAATTCTGTGCTTAACCGGGCTTGATTCTGTTCAAACTATGCGGTAAAACCTCAAAATGGCTGCCAGAGTATGGGGCAAGAAACACAGTAACTATGGGTGTGACACAAAAGGTCACGAAGTGACCACAAACCGTTCGTCCACTTTGATAATGTCGTGAACAATTAAAACGTAGCAAGTAGTCTAGTGTTTGACTATACCTTGTTGTCTTAAGATGGATCATTGATTGGTGTGTGGACAACGAAGACTTTAATTAAGATATTGCTTCAAACAATACGGACCATCGAAATTTGGTGGATTTGTTATGTTGAAGCCCTATCTAAAGTCTTTGTACGGATCCACGTACCAGATGTTCAGTAGTTTTTACTCTACAACAAGCTGACAATTCCAAAGTGATTTACAACTCATCCTCAGACATGTAACAATTCAAATCAGGAAACTTTATGTGGGTTTAAATGAAATTTCTTTACCACTATCTCTCTCTCCTAGACCAGGTCTCCTAGGACCCTAACAATACATGTACCCAACTCAAAACTACAAACACGTACAAGAGCTCCTTTTATTAATTGCATTCTTATGCTAAGATGATAAATGGGCCATTAGGCCGAAGCTATAAGATTTAAACAAAACTTTCGCTATAAGAAAAAAGTTCAATGGCCTGGAATGAAATTTATTATTTGTGAAACCTTTTTTAAAAAACATTTAATAGGCCTACGCGACTTAGGGTGTTTATGATAAGTCTGCCACAAATTAAGGGTGGATGTTCTCTGAACGATTTTGAGTCTAAAATGTAAACTCCATGACACTTTTTTAAGTTAAGATTATTAAGTATTTTACGGATGACCCCTTAAATTTAATTGTGAAACTGATTGAAAGGCAATGATTTCTAATTTAATTATCAAATCATAACTCGAAAAGAGTGGCTCGAACGGCAAAAATGGAGATAGAAGTTACACTTTCGACACCAAATCGATTTCCCAAAGAATAACCCCTTAATTTATGGCAGACTTATCAGAAACACCCTGTATATAAAGAAGACAGGAAGAAAAGTATCGCTCTATCGAAAACATACAATACGCGGTTGGTTTAGTTTAAAAGATTCTCTTTCCATGACTTCAAAAGTAAAGGGTTGTTTTTTTTTTATATTTGGTTTCCAAAAATTGGGCGGGGTCTTCGCCTCGCTAGCCTAAAACAAAGGGTAGAATGTTCGCGATGACTCGAGTTGAATAATAATTAGCTAATATTTGTTCTCGGGGAATTATTCTCAAGACTCAAGACTTGCGGTGCGTGCAAACTCTCTAGAAAGAATAGTAGAGAGAGAGAGAGAGAGGGAGTGAGAAAAGTTCTCAAATCCCAGTTATTTCCGTACCAAATGGAAAACTTTTGCGCGTGTACACCAAAAGTTATATTGATTGAAAAGTTAATAACGACAGAAGGGGATAATAGAAGAAGGATGACACTCTGTATCCTATTTATACTTCAGTTATTTAATATAATTCTTCCCAGGCTCATGCACCCTTTTTCTTCACTCTCCTTCTCATCCAACTTCAGATGGGCAACCATCGCACCGTGCTAGTTTGTATTCTATAACTGTTTGCAGTACTAAATCCTCGGCAATCAAGAACCCACAAACCTTGGTTGTCTTGACGTGGGACCAAAATAAACAAGCGTATGCGCCTTGGCAAATAGTTAAGCAGCACTAATAGAGTAATGATGAGGCGGGGAACTATTTATCGCGTATGTGATTCGGTTTAGTAACCTTGTGCACTCCAAATGTAAAATGATGTTGGGAAGAATCATGTTACATTTACCACGCTTTGTGGATGGTACACTTCTCTTAGAGAAGCATTATATACTTCTGATAACGCGTATTGTTAAGATATCCAGATATTTGGTTTGTTTCTTTGTCTTGAAAGAGGTGTTTTTATTGGAAATAATCATTACAACAGATAATGGTATTATCTAACAAGTGTTGCCAGTCATTCGTGGGTGCAATTCAACCACTATCTACATACAACAGACTGAAAAGCTTGTAGAAGTCTGTTCGATTCAGTCGAGAATTCAGTTCTAAAACTGCAGTAGATGCTCTATAAACAACTTACTGGCAACAATGAAGCGCATGCGGTTAAAGTTAAGAAACAGGGGGTCCTTTGGGGAATTTCTCTAGGCCCTTTAGTGCACAATCTATTGTGTCAAGGTAAAGGGTTAGCTATTAATTTTAACGTGTAAACATGACAAATTTGTTGTCTTAAAGATTACTCCTAATCCCTTTTAGTTTAGTACAGTCAAGGGTTATAGGTTTAATTATGCCTTGAAAGGAGTTTTGTTTGATTTTGAAGAGAAACAATTTCTAGGGTCAAAGGGCAAACTGTGTTAGTGGTAATTTTTAACCTATAAACATGCCCAAAAGTACGGTACAGCGTGTACAAATGAAGTGTGTCACTAACTCTTTGGAAAATTTTATGCTGCTACATGTAGGTGTGGTTATAGGTTTTCAATATTATTTATAGGTATATGGAAAGTCAATTTCTACAAACGCATGAATTAATTTCAGTTTAAAATGAATATTTGATGCTTGTTGGACCTTTCCTATCTTTCCAACGAGGATTACTTTGCGAACAAAGAACGAACGGGAAAATTACTACCATTCAGGTGTTTTTAATCGAATTTACTCGGCTTAAATAGACGAAATTAGCTACCCTCTGGAATTAAGCTTCGGACAAATCGAGTTTCATATTCCTAGGGAAACTGAATTTATTCTTGGTTGTTCAGGTGCATATACAGAAATATTTGAAAATCTTTGTATGGAATTTTTACAAGTCATACATAAAAATAGAGAATTGAAGAAATTAACCTTCCATCTCTCAACCTGTAGGGCCCTAGACCATCACACTTAAAATTACTCAAATACTTCTACACTTAAATCTTAACTTGAGTATGAAAATTTTAAAGTACTCCTGATTTACAGACCAAATACTTGAAAAACTTTCAAGTCTCTAAAAAGCTACAAGTTTTCTTACTCGGGTTTTCAGTTTCTCAAACCTTGGGTGGAGGATAGCTGTGAAATGGAGTTTAAACGTGCAGCAATGAAAGTACCTAGCGCCATTTAAAACCGAAAGCTAGTTCACATGAAATAGCTTCTATTTGTAAGACACGGGGGGCGTTGTCGTCGTTTCCGTACCACAAACCGTACTAAAACGCAAATGAGGATGCTGGGAGGACTTGGTTGCCGTTCCGTAGATGAGGGTACAGAGGATACGTTATATAGAGATTGCTACTCCATCCCAGCTCTCCTCCAAGCTTAAATTCTCGTCATATACCAAAGTATACCGAAAGTACTTTCTTAAAATTGAGAAAATCGTTGCATTAAGTTGTTTCATTTGAGCAAGAGGTTTCCCCCCGCCCTCATGGGAATCGCAACTGATAAAAGTGTCAGTCAACTTAACTGTCGCCCAAATTTGTAAACTTCCCGGAACCCAGTTTCACCGCAAAGGTTTCACCCGTGAACGAAAAACTAAATTTACGGAAAGTTTTTGGGGTTTCTTTGTCATATTGCCTGTAGATTTTGGCACCATTGTTGGTTTCGCGACCCTCGACCTTGATTTTTGGCTAAAATAAAAACTTTCCTAACTTCTTAAACTCTTACGAGAAATAAATGTTCGGAAAAAATAGGGATTGATGTGAACAATATCGTCTGCTTAAGACGAAACATTGATTTGTATGTGAATCCAATGACGTTAGAGATAGGGGCTTCAAAGTTACAAGGGTCTGGCTATTACCTCATGTTTAGCAACCATTGTGGTGGTGGTATTGGGGACCCTCTTGTACATCTTGAATTAATTTAAAATTTATTTCCAACTTGCTGCAATAAATATTCAAAATATGATGGTGCTCTTTGGTTTATGACTAGTTACGGGTTTATCTAGCCATTCTGGATGGTAATGGCTGCCTTGAATGGATGAGTAACTATACTTAGGACTCATACCATTAACACGAGGCCAGGCTTCAGGTGTTACTCAAAGAGGCCAGTCTCCCAGGTAGAGTCAAAAGCCTGGCCTCCTTGTGTAAATAGTATGAATCCTCCTAGTCCGTAATGATATATCACTATGAAATGGTAACACTAGGGGGAAGTTTCTACTATTTCTAAACGTTTCACTATAGACAGGTTCGGTGGAAATGTTGCATTCTATTGTTCAGCCAGCTGAACAAAAATAAAATCTGTCCAAAAATACTTTCTTGTCCCTGACGTATTTGCGGGGTGGGTTAAGAGGTATGTCATAGCGGCGATTGTCAGCGTAGTATGTATGCGTCATCTTAGTACCAATAGTCAAAACGCCCCTTTCTGCCCCTTCGCCATCAATGTTGAAACGCACCTCAAGTTAAAAGATAATAAAATGGCCGGCGGTACCTTGAAACTAGCTTTAAAATCGAGTTAGCTCCAGAAAGGAATTTTATGACTTTGGAAAAACCAGTGACTAACTGACACTTGGATGGCCCAACCCCGAAATTTTTACCCGTCTAGAATTGTCACTGGACATTATCAATACTAGTTTTCGAAATATTTTTGGACATATCTGGAAACATCGGAAACAAGTTCATATTTTTCTTTTGATCATTCATTTTTACAAAGAAAGACAGAAATATTTCCATTCCACAAAATCCAACAAAATCAGAAGCGAAAGTCAAGAAAAGGGGTGGGGTTTTTTCCTTGACGTTGCGACATGTTTTTTTAACCTTTTAACCTCCTAGTTTATTTTTTTAAAGCCAGTCGCAGACGCACGGGTTTTAACTCGAGGTATTGGACAGTGTCCATTTTATACAGTAACATTATTTGTAGAAGTATAGAGATTTACTTATTTTCCTTATTGTTAGGTAATTTTAACTATTGTCTATACGGTTTAGTTAATTTTATCTATCGTCTAACATTCACTTAAGTGTATACCACCTTGTAATCTAAGTGTTTTGTTTATATCCGGTTGAGGAATTAAATCTAAATATATTTTTTAATTTAAGTGAGATATTTTAGGCAATAAATTGAAGTCTTTCAATGCCCCTACTCCCTTTATAAATAACATGGTTGATTACAACAGAAAATCGCTCTAAACAAACCAGCGCTGATTGTAGTCTAACAATGAATAACCTTGGTTGTCTTTGGAATCTATGTTTAATTTCCGTAAATTGACTAAAGATAGAAATAAAGACCAAGACGACGGTCTCAAAAAACCACTAAACCATGACCATCGGAACTAAATTGTCTAAAAACACACCCCCTCATTGTGGCGATTCATTGAAAGACAAGGAATGGGTTCAAGCTAAGCTACACAGTACTTGCTGGTAACCAAATTGGTCAAATGGCTAGCTTCTACTCTATTCAACTTTGTCCGGTGGATAAGACCTTTTTGAATGATCCGTTTTAAGCTAGACTAGAGAATTTGATTTGCTAAGTGGGCTTTGCTCGGTTGGAACTGCAAAGCGAAGGCCACGAAGAGAGGCCTCGGAAACCAGCTAGCTCTGAGGAAAACCTAATATTAGATTATAGTCAAAGGGAATTTGAGAAACCCATGGATGGGTATGGGCTATTGCCTGACTGGCTAACGCCTGCAATGTTACGTGGGGCTAGCTCCTAAGGGGTTGGTTAGTTACTTGTGGAAATTCTTAACATTTTTATGGAAATATCTCATCGTATATTTTAAACTTTAAACACAAAGCTGATAAAAAGTTAAATTCTTTTCTATACTATACAGGGTGTTTGTGAAAGGTCCATCAATAATGAAAGGGCGTATTTATTGGGTCATTTTGAGTCGAAAATGTTCTATGACATTTTTCCGTCCGGGCCACTGTTTTCAAGTTATGATTGGAGTAATTTACGGATGACCCCCTTAAATTTAATTAAGAAATTGAAAGACAGCGCTAATTTAATGAAGGGGTCATCCCTAAAATATTCAAATCATAACTCGAAAACCGTGGGTCGGACGGCAAAA
This sequence comes from Phalangium opilio, assembly GCF_054372755.1. Classification (NCBI taxonomy): domain Eukaryota; kingdom Metazoa; phylum Arthropoda; class Arachnida; order Opiliones; family Phalangiidae; genus Phalangium; species Phalangium opilio. The sequence continues at coordinate 7,929,501 of NW_028324158.1, read as the reverse complement.
TGTCATAGAACATTTTCGACTCAAAATGGCCCAATAAATACGCCCTTTCATTATTGATGGACTTTTCGAAAACACCCTGTATATAATAATGAAACTACAGGATTTTTGAGTAACTATCCGTCACCTCTTTGAGAAAATGTTCGCCCTGCTTGACTTTTGTTACTTGGCTAGCAAATTACGTAATTTTTAAGATGGAAAGTGCCACACGCTTAAAGAAAGAAAGTTCTCCTCAAACTTTCTGCGGTTTTTGTAATTTAATTAAGATTGTTCAAGGTAAATTTGACTTTGGTGGTTTTGATTTCAGTAAAGTTGATTTTCAACTTTGTTCAAGGGGTTTCTTTAACTCAATTCCCTCTTATTTGACAAGTTAAGCTAATTTGCCATATTGGTTTACCGACTTGGAACCTTTATGCTAAATTAGACTAAGTTACTGGTGTTCTTTTTTATGAACTGGTAACCGTTAAACAGTTTGCTGTCTATGTAGACACTAAAAACACTAAATAGACTTCTAAGTCCACTCTCGTCTGTAAGATGTTGATTTTTAAAAAACAGTTCTATTTCTGTTTATTTTCTGGTACAATATCCAAGTTCAATAAAACGGGGCTAAATTAGGAATTAGGGGTTATTGATAAAGCTAGAATAGAGCGTTATTTACAGACTTAATGGTTAGGGGTTCGTCTCCTTCCCAACCTTAAGGAACTGACCCGAATCGTTTATAATGAACCTTACCCCCTAAGGTTTCTGATATCAATCATGCAATTGCAATTTGATAATCAAATTCGGAAATTAAGTAATTGCTTCACTAAAGATAAGTACTTACTCTGAACGGCCCAATTTTTGAGCGATCTCAGTCCAAACATGACCTTTAACAAGCCCGACATGCATCCGGGTGAGATTTCAACTTCGGAGCTCATCCTTGTGACTTGTGGCAACATTTTCCTCATCATGTCCTCAACGGCACCACTTGCCAATTTTTGAAATGACACCCATTTGTCTATGACTTCTTGGTCCTGTTCAACTGGAACTGGTGGGGGTTTTGTTGAAGTCGTAGTTGGTGCTGGTGTGCTGGTGACTGTAGTTGCCTTTGTCGTAGGGGTGGTAGTTGTCGTAGTCGTGGTGGTGGTCGTAGTGTGCTCGGTAATTAGTGAATTCACCGTTACTTCCGAGTCCGGCCCGTAAAAAATGTCTTGAGCCATTACCGCGGCTATTAGAGTCCAGGCGCACAAAATCACTCCTATTCTAAACTTCATATTTAAATATTTAAACTAAATCGAGTTAAATTAATTAAAATACCGTCAGTTAGGTAAATTAAAATAACAATAACAAAGTATTAAACCATTTGGGGAATGGCTTAACCTTTAAAAAAAGCGTGTGGTGTCTTCAACGACTCGACGACTAAAGTCTTTCTAAAGTTCCAACGCGTCCGTTATCACCGTTACCAAAATCAGAAATGGACCACAAAAAGTTATTTCGAGAATTTCGAACCTACGGGGAGTTTTAGCGAAACCCATTGGGGGAGGGTGATAATACTGCATACCCCCAACTTTTTACACTTTTGGCGGTTTTTACTGCAAGGTATTTTTATTCGGAGTGGACTTATACCACCGTGAAGTTAAAGATGCTATACCTGAACCTATTTTTCGTCTTCAAAATGGTGACGTCACACATTAGCTATTGTACTTTGAAGTATGTTGTTTCTTTTGGCCAATAGAATTACAGGAAAATAGACCACGAGCGCGAGAGAACGAGATAGAGAGAGAGGGAATGTTTATAAATGGGTCAAAAAATAAATTCTTCTGGTAATTTACTTTTTAAGTTTGCGAGATTAGTTTTTTTTTTTGAAAATCTTTCCTTGATTTTAGAGCATATATTTTTGGGAACTGATTTTTTTATTATTATTTTAGGGTTTGTTTAAATATTAAATTCTTCCTTATCTTGTCTGACTCCTCAGCGACGGGGGTGTTTTTATCGCGAAAAAATTCTTTTGTTTGAGACTTTTTGAAAGGCCGACTCGACTGTATCTTAGCTTTGCTCTTTCTTGAATGCTAAGAATTTTCACGCCTTTACAGACTCCGAAATCTCTCTCTCGGTCTTCTCCGTACCGACCGTCTTCTGACGGGCGACTGAGGGATTTCGAGAAGCTGAGGATGGGTATATAGGTAGTCTGAGTTGAGTCCTCCTCTTCCCTTACAACAACCACCATAGTCCGAGACTCTCTCTCTCTCTCTCTCTCTCTCTCTCTCTCTCTCTCTCTCTCTCTCTCTCTCTCTCTCTCTCTGAGGCTGAGTGAAACAACTGAGAGACTCAAAGGGAAAAATCATCCTGAGCCTCCTCATTCTCATCTCATCCCTCTTTTTGCGCTTCTTTCCTTTCCTCCTGGACTTCTGTACTAGAGACGGACGGACGGTATAGATTCCACCGTGTTTAGTTCACGGGCCTGCTTGGCACCAATGAGATGGACTTTTCCATCCAGGTTTTATCGATTATTAAAAGGGAAGGTGAAATCATGGAAAAAAAAGTATTTTATTTTTTTTACCGGGATTGTGTAAAGGGAAATTTTCATTTTTATGTCCTCCGTTACTTAGTAGGTATAAATACGGAAATAATTTTTCAAAATTTAGAAATTTTGGCCCCTCTAAACAAAATACCAAAATATTACGCTGATGTTAGTTCCATGTGACGTAGAAGGTGAAAAGTAAACATGAACTAAGGCTTATAGGCTTAGTCTCCTAATCTTAGGCGCAATGTTATGGCTAAGCCTTTAGTTTGAACTTTTAAAATTTGTATCTTGATGAAATCTTAACCGATTTTAACGAAACCAATTGCATTATTTTAAAGAGAAAAATACCCCCTACCTAACATGGTGGCAGTTATTAACAGCCTATGGGAAACGGCGTAAGAGCAAGGCTTAGTTAAACTAAAATAATCTGGAGTTTTATTTAAAGTCGCGGTTTTATTTATTAATAATTAAATAAATATACTTTTTAATCGGCTTGTTAAGTTGTTAATAATACTCAAGGTTTTCAATGGAAATTTGTTTCCCACGGTACTCAAAGACTAGGGTATACTCATTGAATTAATATTAACACACTCGTACTAGGTCAATCTTATCTGTGGGAGGGGGGGGTTTCACTTTGAAGTATTTTGAATATCTCAAGTGCTCTTATTACAATCGAGTTCAATGAATTTACGAAACTTAGACTTTTAATGAATTCAAAAATATTTCAAATATGCATATTCGGTCCCTTAATACCTTGAATCGATTTTAATTAAAGGGATACACCTGGCTAAAATTTCTTTTTATTCATTTTAAAAAAGAAAGAGCGTGCAAAATAATGAATATATCAATTGGAACCATGTTTCTATCTACAATATTAATGAAGATACAAGCAATTAAGTTTCCGCAATGGATGGCACTACGCGTTAGGCTTCCCCGCAAAGCACTGGGGAGTACCTCTCCCTATTGGACGCCTAGTACCACCTGACGGATTCTCCCAATAGTTGTACTCCCCAGTGCTTTGCGGAGAAGTCTAACGCATAGTGCCATCCATTACGAAAACTTAATTGCTTGTATCTTCTTTATTATTGTAGATAGAAGCATGGTTCCAATTGATATTCTCGTTATTTTATACGCTCTTTCGATTAAAAAGCAAAGATCTTGCCTTTTATTTCGATTTACGTTTCGCCTTTCCTTTAATCTATCTTGTACATGTTTGCGAAACAGGCCCCATTTTATGGCATGAAAAAGAAGGCCTGGGACCCTGGGTTATTGTAAGAAGTTGTTTTTGTGACAATGAATTATTAAGATGGATATGAAAAGAACTTTTCTACTTGTACTCTCTGCGCTGCATACGCTGCATCTTGTCGGCGGCGGCCTAATTACCTTAGAAACAAAACATTTTTCGGTCAGAATTTAGGTATGTTTTAACTAACAAATTTGTGACCAGTGTTTTTATTAGCTACATTACATCCCAAAAACTTTTATTCGCCGCAAAGGGACACTTAAAATAGTCCAAAATCTATAAACACTGACGTTACAACCTTTTTGACGTAAAAAAGTGGGTTGGCAACTCTCAGTATTGGGACATGCACTCTCGTGATACAAAAAGGCTACAGCGCAGGCGCCAAAAATTGAGGTGGAAGGCAAAGTTTTAATCAAATTAACGGGTCATTCGTAAATCACTTCATAAATTAATTGTTCAGAGTGGCCCTTAGGACAAACTGTCATAGAAAATTTCTACTCAAAAATCGTCCATACAACCTATTGTTATTCGGTTCTACCACCCTTTATAGTCTGCTACTACGAACCTTTTCGTGACGTCACACCCTCCTATCTCTTACCCCGGTTTTGGCGTCCATATTCCAATATGGAAGTCGCCTGCTCAGACCATACAATTTAGGCTACCAATATAGATGTCACGTCCCCGTAGCTCCTCCCCTCTCAAAGGCACTCTAAACGATGTCTGAGCGTTAATAAAAGACGAATAGACAAAATACGTGTCTTACTATAATGAATTTATGCTATCTACAATTTTAGAAGAGCTCCTCTCCTCTCAGTACCACTCTATATAGCTAAACGATGTCTGAGCGTTACTAACAGACGGATAGACAAAATACGTGTCTTATAATAATGAATTTATGCTATCGATGCAATTTCAGAAGACAAATGATCTCAGATAGCTACCATGCTCCCAAATGCCGAGTGCTTTTAAAAGCGTATGTGCCGTAGTACCTTTGAACGTATTGTCATTTCATCCTGAAATACTTTGAGAGTGATTGATAAGGCCTACATTTTAAGATCGGGGTGCGGGCCCTGGCGCGACGTTTACTTTTTATCTTACAGCACATTTGACCAAGTTGTGTAAAAAGGTGAAAGTAGAGCCATTTCTTGCGTAAGAATCTTGACCTCAAAAAAACTTAGCCAGTCATTTCCCCACGCTTCTTCTACACCTTCTCTCTCTCTCTCTTATTCGACATTCTTAAAGCTTTTAGAGTGCCCGACTATTTATTCTACCATGCAGTTTCAGGTTACCAAAAGCATTAGGGTGCCATCTTTCAAGGACTCTTTAAGTAGCCTAAGCCCCGCCCCTCCCTCGCCTTGCTAAATGACGTGTGAAATTTCTCGTCTTTTGTTTTTCTTTTTTTTTCAAAAGAGGAAAATTGAAATGGCTTTTTCATATTTTAATTTACATGGTTCGGAGGAGCATCTAAACAGGGACAACGTGGAAATAATAGGCCTAAGGAAATAGTTTTAGTCCGCAAACTTAGCTTAAACATTATTCAAATGTTTAGGTCAGGTTTAATAAATTTTGGGTTTGTGCATGGATATGTTGGTTGGGTTTGGTTTGTGTAAGGAGGTAACCACACTTTTAGAAAAAAATATCGACTTTTGGTTAGTGAAATTTGAAACTGATAATTTTAACCCCAAAAAACTTCATGAAGTTTTTCTTCATTTGGTTAACAAATTCAGAAATTGATGAAACAGACATTTTCAAATGCTCTTTTTAAATGTAGTGATACGTTTTACCTTTGATTGTTCAGAGTTGCCAGTAATATGCTATTAGAGCATCTCCTGCAGGTTTGGAATTGAATGATCACTAAATCGAACAGAATTCTACAAGCTTTTCAGTCTGTTCATAATGAACGATATGTTCCATAAGTTTGTCACTGGTTACAATCTGGAGCTTGTCATGAAGTGACGTAGGTTATAGATTCGAGGTAAAGCGACGCCTGGTGAGGTCATGTCAAGGCTTAGTACAGACTAAACAGGACGAAGATGGACTGCAAAATTAACCACCGAGTGTAGTCTTCAATTCTCGCTTGTCGTTCTCGAACTAATTCGAGCTGTAAGTCTCTAGCATAACGAAGTATAGGTATTGTCATACTTATGGAACATATCTTATAAACCTATGGTCGTAGGTGGATAGCAGTTGAATATTGACAAAAAACACTTACTACAACTTTGAAATAATCTATTACGAAGTTAATTGACAAGGACGTGGCTGAAGCCTGGACGTTTTTAGGTTCAGCCGTTCAAAAAAGTGTCAGTTTCTGTTTTGGATCATCATTATTATTATTTTAGCTGTGCTTAGTTTGGCGTGTCATTAAGGGGGAGTTTCGCCTGAGTTAAGTCAGGGACCTCCTGGCGTTAATTCATATTCTGGCAGCTAAAACGATAATTATCGACATAGGAACCTCTTTTTTATTATTATTTTCTTTTCATCGTATCGTTGCTAATACGAATTGCAATTAGCGAAAGCTTATCATTCACTAGTTGCCAAAAAAAGATAATACAAACTTTCTGAAATATTATACAGGGGTATCTAAATCGATATTTCTAAATTAAATGAAGGATGATAAGGGTGGATTTTTGGGTATTAGGGAAAATAGAAATGAAAATTCTGGTTGTGCATATATTAGTTATTATACAAAGGACTGTGTTTGTGTTTCGGGAGGTGTAGATATATAACTAAATTGACGTTGTCCTTTCATTTAAAATTTTTGGACTGTTCTGTTGAGCATTGTGAGAAGAATCAATCTGCATTTATTGACTGAAGCGATATTTAGCTACTTTTAGTTCTAGGATCAGTACTTGTTCCGAAAGCTCAAGTAGGTGTTCCGAAAGCTCAAGTGCTTGTTCCGAAAGCTCAAGTACTTCTTCCCAAAAGCTCAAGTACTTCTTCCCAAAAGCTCAAGTACTTCTTCCCAAAAGCTCAAGTACTTCTTCCCAAAAGCTCAAGTACTTCTTCCCAAAAGCTCAAGTACTTTTTCCAAAAGCTCAAATACTTGTTCCGAAAGCTCAAGTACTTCTTCCGAAAGCTCAAGCACTTCTTCCGAAAGCTCAAGCACTTGTTACAAAAGCTCAAGTACTTCTTCCGAGAGCTCAAGTACATATTCCTAAAGCACAAGTATTTGTTCCGAAAGCTCGATCAATTACGTGTTCCAAGAGCTCAAGTACTTGTTACGAAAGATCAAGTACTAGTTCCTAAAGCTCAAGTACTTCTTCCGAAAGCTCTAGTGCTTGTTCCGAAAGCTCAAGCACGTTTTACGAAAGCTCAAGTACTTGTTCCGAAAGCTCAAGTTTTTATTCCGAAGTCTCAAGTACTTCTTCCGAAAGCTCAAGTACTTGTTGTTATTGGTCGTTGCTTTACGAGAATCTATAACGTTTCACCTACGTCACTTCATGACAAGTTCTCAGTAAGCAGTGACAAACTTATGGAACAAATCTTATGAACTCATACCTAAACTTATATAAAATGTAAAATAGTCTTATGATGTAGTTAGCATATGGCTTACCGTTTCTAAAATTCCATAAGCATGACAAAAGCGTTATGCATACTGTACGTGGTTTAAAATTCGATTCCATTGTTAAAACCCCGTTCCGATAATCCTAGAGGGTGTTAATTTTGTGTACCCTTTGAATATACTTTAAGCCTAGCTCTGTTCTGATTTACAACTGAGATGAAATTCACTACAAATCCGCATCATGGTATGGAGAGTGAAAACACGCCTGGATTGATAAATAATCTCAGAATGAATTACCAAGAACAAAGTCCCCGTCTTTAAGCTTCTCTTATTTTAGCCTCTTTTAAATTTTACATAATTAATAACCGGGCTTAATCGCTGGAATGGAGGTCCTTTATCTAACTAGGAACTTGGTGGAATTTTTCATAAATATAAACATGGCAAATCTGGGAAACATAACTGAATATTATCTCTCTCTTCAAAAGGCTTTAATTTATAATTTGTTGGGGAAGATTAATTACTTCCCTCCGTTTGCTAGTACGTGAAACTCTGATGGATTTAAAATAGTTAAGGGAGTATCAAATAGGTTGAGAAGAGGTTAATGACTGTAATTGGAAATTTATTCTCTCATTGATAAAGTTCGGACTAGGCCTAGAACTATGGGACTAAAGACTGTGAAAATTGCACTGTTATTTTTCATATATCTAGGATTCTGTTACAGCTCACGTGATAGCAAGTACCTTTACGTATGGTGTGCAGCCTTTATTTAAAGTGTTAGTAAGCAAAAAAATTTTATACATATTATATTATTGGATTTTTCGATTCCATAACCTTACAAATACTTGTATTTAAAATTTTGTAAAATTGTGACAAGCGGTTATTTAATTTTACGTAAAAGAAGTGCCATCAGCTCAAACGCGTAGCCATTCCATAGTCTGACGTCACGCTTTTTTTGCTCCGTTATTGGCAGCTTGAAAGCATTGCTTTAGAAAAGTAAGATAGTCTTTCTAACAATGATATGTTGAAGATCGAAGACTTCCACCACGTGGCTTCGCAAATAGACCTTTTCGATGTAAAAAAAGGATAGGCAACCCTCAGTATTGGGACGTACAAGGGGGTTGATACATTGCCGTCACTGGGCACTCTCATGATACAAAATGACTACGGCGCAGGTGCCAAAAAGTTTTACCCCCGTGTCTTTCCCCCTTAGTCACATCGAAATTGTCTATACTAGGGCATACCTGGCATATCTTTGGGAGCTGGCAGCGCCTTTGTCATGTATCTTTGTTGTGTCCTCTTGTATGCCCCCAAGGCGAAGGTGACAGCGAGAACCTTAGGTACTTTTTCCCGCCTTGAGTCTTATTGATACGAAGCAACAAAGGCTTACAAAGTCTTCGTGTGGGGGCCCGTTATAAGAGGATAGTCTATATACGACAGTTCAGGACAATGGTTAAAAATAATGTGAACGGTAGTGATTTTAGGGAAGGGCAAATTTTGTTGAGTGTTTTTACATTTTAATATTTGTTTCTGGTTACCGGCGAGGATTTTTTTAACCGATTGAGCCTTATGGTAACCTTTAGAGCTGAAAACAGCCTCTGGTATGTACCTTTATCGGCTGATAGAATCTGGAAGGACCTATAAATACCCCCAGGTAGAATCAGACCATTGCCAACCCTAGGACTTTCGTTCGGCTTAACAAGTTGTCCATAAAATTCCATACTCAATGGCCTCTGCCAGAGAAAGGTTGATCGCAAAAGGTTGTTTCTTGTAAAATAATACAATACAGCATATTTTATTGACGTCATCTTAGTCGACACTTTAGAAACGAAACTCGTTTGAAGTGCCCCCACATTCTTCAAGGAGGGAGCGGTATCGTCTGCTTGATATAAAGGGTATGGGGATCCAAAGACATTAGATAAGGCTTCACAGTTACCAGTCCTCCACAGTACTTAATTTTTAAAGCCATATCTTTGTAAGGCAACAAGGTGGTCAAACACAGACTCAATTTTACCCCCTTCTTTTGAAAAGGGTAGGTCTATTGTTGAATTTCACAATCCACATTATTATATCTATGATTCTTTGTTAACAAAAGGACCATTTTATAAAATTTCCCTTCCTTATCGTTTTCCGTATTCTTATCATTCTAAACGTAATTAAAAACTTTAGGCCTAATTATTACGATTTCTATACAACAAATGAAACCATTTTACCCTCTCTTGCACTAGCTAGCTAGGATTTATAACAGTGCCTATATTACCGCAATCAGAATAATGGCCATACGATCTGATCTGTCTTTTAACAAAGGGAATATTGTACTGTGCATATAAGTGAATATTGCCAGAAGTAGATAATACTTCTCTTCGAGAGAAGTGTACCATCCACAAAGCGGGAGCAAGGTTACTAAACCGAATCACATACGCGATAAATAGTTCCCTCATCATTACTCTATTAGAGCTTAACTATTTGCCAAGGCGCATGCATGCGCTTGTGCGTTTTTGTCCCACGTCAAGACAATTAAGATTTGTGGGTTGATTGTTGAGGATTTAGTATACCAAACAGTTATAGAATTCACCCTGGCACGGTGCGATAGTTACCCATCTGAAGTTTGATGAGCGGGAGAGCAAACAAAAAGGGGTCTCTCGCCTGGGAAGAATCATGTTACATAACTAAAGTATTAACAGGATACAGAGTGGCATCCTTCTTCTATCATCACCTTCTGATATAAGTGAATATCATTTAGCTTGGACGTTGGTTGGAATGTGTATAGGCTTAGGAATCGGGAAAGGTATATCTCGCACGTTTACGGACGGTTATTGGAAAATTCTGTGACAGAAAACTATTTCTCAAATGTTATTATCGATTCATACGCCTGGCGTTCCTAGCCTGCTGCACTCTCACAAGTCGCCTAAATGCTAAAAGGAAAGCCTGTCTTTTTATGGGAATTTAGATACCTTCTATGTAGTAACCCCACTACATCTCGTTTTTGAAAGGAACCAGGGAAAGCAATGGCTTTTAGGTTTTACGCTTTACTAAACCAGATCCTTTTGTTTTCGTGGTCTTTTTTCTCTCTCCCCGTTAAGAAAAAGGCAAATAAAACCCTTAATAATTCCCAGACGAAATTTCTTGAGCTACCAAATTGAATGAATAACCGCTCAATATTGGAAATTTACTAAGCTAAAACGTTGTAACTCTATTTTACGATTATATCACTAGAATTATCAGGAATACATAGAGTTCATTGGAATTATTGTGCCCCAAAATGTTAATATCTATACGGGTATTGTGGGCCGGGCTTGAGAACTTACTATCCGTCACGCCTCAAAATTCTGACGTTTTTCCAACTGTGATTTTATTGGTTGGTAGCAACGCCAGATCGAGTGCGCGCGCTAGACTGAACTCAGGGCGAGAAGATAAAATTCGTCATAATTAATGATTAGTCTAGTTCTTCCCATGATAAAATCCGACTAGATACCTTGAGTGAAAATCACAACTCCATGATTCCTTTTAGCTGAATCATGAGTTCATAAGATATGTTGGCCATAAGTTTGTCACTGGTTACAAACTGGAGCTTGTAAAAAGGTAAAACGACGCCTGGTAAGGCGCTGTCAAAGGCTTAGTACAGACTAAATAGGACTAGATGGAAGTCCTGAAAAATTAATATTGAGTGTAGGGCTTCAATTCTCGTTTGTAGTTCTCGAACTATCTAGCTCGAGCTGTAAGTCTCTAGCATATTACGAAGTATAGGTATTGTCATACTTATGGATGTAACATACTTTATAAACTTATGGCTGAATGACTGTATATTATCATCCACGTTGAGTTACGATAGTTTACCACTGTAATTCGTTTGTTAGGGAGTGGTTAATTGAAAGTAAGCATGCACGAAAGGCAGGTCCAATTTTATCGAATTCGTCTGTATTATTATTTTTATTACATGTTTGAATTGGGACGATAGGATAAGGATGGTACCCTCGAGGCCCATTTCCCTTAATTGAGAATTCGGTGGTCGGATATTCTCTCTTGCTAAAAGAATAAAAAATGAGCCTTAGCCTTATACACAAAAGAAAACTATTTTTTATCTTTGATTAAATTCCGAAGAATTTCCCGTTTTCGAGTATATACGATCTACTTTACCATCCCCATGGACAATAAGACTTCTTTATGGGGACTTTAATTAGCCTTGTAGCCCCTGTGGTAACATATCACTTAGATTATTTTGTCTTTTTATTTTAAACATAATTAACTTAAATTTTAAGGTATTAAAAGTTGATTACTTGAAAAATTAAAATTATGCAAAATAGTTTTGAAAGTGCTAACGTTTTAAACTGATTTTGTACAGCGAATAACGAACGGTTTTACCATAATTTATCAATTAATTAAAATTAAATACTTGGATTTAATAGTTTTTAATGAAAATTAAGAGGTTCAACATTCAATAGTTACTTGTTAATTTGAAAGTATTCCGAACCTTAACTTCGCTGTAGTTTCTTAGTTATTCGATGTGTTGAACCACCATTCCTGAAATAAGCGGCTAGAGATCAGTTAAGTTATAACCCCATGAAATTCTAAATAAAACGTATTCCAAATGGAGACCATCAGTAGTTTTAGTAAATGCATGATCATTAAGGTAGGCGTAACTTCATAAAATGAATTTATTAAAGTTTCCCTGTAATATTGATTCACGAGATTTCTGCAAAATACCCAAGACTGTTCGCTCTAAACTTTCAACTTCATCAGTATTCAAGGGAGATTTTTTTCCGAAGAAATGCATTATTATACGCTCAGATAATACTTCTCCATTTATTTCTACAAGCCCATGCAGCGGCGGAATCGAAAGAAGTTCGCTACTTAGGTATGTGTACAATACACTTGCACTATCTTTCCTGGAAGAGATTTGCCCCATAAAACATTAAGCATCCGAGCTAGATTCAAAACGGAAAGATATAAGTAATGACTTTTACTATAAAAAAAGCAAAGTTACCCAAGCCCGAAAGAGATTATGTAAGCGTATACCTACAGATTTGAAGGTAATTAACACGAAATTGTAAATAGAAAGGTATAATGGTATACCAGCATCATGGGCTAAGTTCCACAATTCCTGATTTCGTAATGCGTTAAAAGTTCCTTGGCAAAACTACGCCGAAAACCTAACTCATTTATTCCAAAATCTAACCATCTAAAATGTGTTTTTTTTTTTGTTAATGTTGAAATTTTCAGGCGTATGTGCCAAAACTACCTTAGTATTAGGTGAATTCATGTTGCCTTGAAGGAGAGAGGGATGGAGTGGTAATTTCCATATCTGCAACGTCACTGTCTGTACCCCCTTCTACGACAACGAAGTTCTCCCAACATCCTCAGCGTTTCGGTTGGGTCGTACACTACGGAAACATCCAGGATGCCCTCCGTGTCTTAAAAATAGAAGCTATAGTTCTTATACAAATACAATCGCGTTATGCGGCAGCATTTAACAATCGCCTACCGAAGAAGGGGCGTACGCAAGGTACGCTAGGAGACTTTCATTGCCGCTGATCGCCCATCATTACCGCTCCATCGTACCTCTATTCTCCCTGATGTTACATACAGAGAAAGATTTGCGTTAATAATAAAATTGCAAAAATTTGTTGCTAGGTGACGCTAAAGAGAAACCGTGAATCCCCTGACATCTCTTCATTTAGGGAACTCTGGGTCCATCTAGGTATAATAATCTTTTGTTTTTTTAAAAGTAGGGATCCCTTAATTACTGCCCTTGGGCCAAAGGTAACGCCAGGCGGAGCCCCGAGTTCACTACACCCCCTTGCCTACTCGAACTGCCTCTAGCGGTGCTTCTTGTCCCTAGGGAAATACCCCAAGATGCGCAGGCGTGTGGGTTTGTTTCTCTTCAGGAATAAATGCATTACTTTACAGGGTCTTCGTTGTTTATTATAATAGCCGCGGCGCTCGAACGATGCAATAACTTCAGTTCATTTAACTCTGTTTAAACGATAACTTTGAGTTGATACGCTTCAAATATATATACGAAAGAAAAGAAGTGGAAAATTTAGTAAAGCGCGCTCTAGAGGAACATTGGGCAAAGTTATTACCGTACCGTTTTGAAATATAGGAACGTTCCCATCTGCTTCCATCATTCTACTTACTTACCTGCTGCTCAAATGTACACTTTCTATTGATGGAGACGAGGCTTAGCTATTAGGTCTTTTTCCATCTATAAAATGTTTCCACTTATTCGGTTTATGTAATAGTAAAAAAGTAAAGTTGAGATAGGTTTATATAACGAAGTATAATTTGTTAGAAAACATTCATACTCTGAAGAATTTGGGCACGTTTTACCAACCTCCTTGAGAGTATAATGATTTAAGTAAAATTGTTTGGGCACCTAACAGCTTGTTCTTCCATGGGTTTACTGATTTTTGGTCAACGTCACAAAGGGGCGTTCAGTGCATATACCGAAAGATCGGTTTTACTCGCTGAACGCCCTCAACAACACCTACGAAACAGTAAAAATTGACCTTGAAAGATTAAAAATGTCAAGATTCCTGAGCCATGCATTAAGAGGGAAGCATTAGTACCACTGGTAACCATCTTGTTTTACTTATTGCTTTAAAATTGCCAGGGTTTCGTGGTTTCAGTAGTTTTTGTTCTCTTCATAAGTAATTGCGATGTTAAGCTATGGGTTTTTTCGTCTATTATGTTTTTTCCATATTAGGTCATTAGTATCTTTAATTTTTTTCTTATGTTTTACGTTAAATTTTAAACAATGGTCTGGGAGGATGAATTTATGTTCTTAAAATAGACCTTAATCTCGAAATAAAACGAATACTCGATTAGAAAATAGGCCGACATTAAAAGAAATATACAGGGGGTTTCTGAAAGGTCTGGCAGAAATTAAGGGTGCACGATTTTGTGTCGAAAATGTAACTTCTATCTCCATTTTGCCGTCCGGGAAACTGTTTTCGAGTTATGATTCAAGGGTTTTAGGGATGACCCCTTAATTAACTTAGAAATCTTTGTCTTGAAATCAGTTTCTTAAGGGGTTATCCGTAAAATCCTCTGGACAATCTTAATTTAAAAACAGTGTCTCTTGTGGCGAAATGGAGATAGAAGTTACATTTTCGAATCAAAATCGATTTATCAAAAAACATCCCCCTTAATTTATGGCAGACTTATATCAGAAACACCCTGTATTAATTGAACAAGTCTTAATTGTACATAACAAGAACCAGTGAGGATCTCAAAGTCTTTAAATACTTCAAGCAATATATACTTTTGCCAGTTGTTATCATATTCGACTAAAAATATGCATTTTAATAATAATATTATACAAAAATTTAATTGTATCTATTAATCACATTTTAAACTTGCAGTTGTTATTTTTAAAACACGAGTACTTTATTTATAGTAGGAATGCATAGATTCTACTTGGAATCCTTAAGCGATCATACTAATATCTGATTGAAGGTAAGGGGGAAGGGCTTAAAACTTTGTTAAACCGTCCGCTTCACCTTCCTCGCTTTTTATTGGTTATTGACCCTAAATTTACTCGTTCAACACACTTGTTTACATTTGAGTTCGGCGTTCATCGCGGTACAGGCAGCTAACTACGTCAATATCACGTGGGTTAAAAGTTCAAATACATTATACATGACGTCAGGGGTGACAGCTCATACACGTCCTCCCCTTTATTCAAGCAGAAAGACACAGAAAATGACAGACTGTTAAAGATTCCAAGTAGAATAAATATATTTATATTCCTGTCTATAGAGACACTAACTCCATACTCGGCTGGTTTCTAAAGCTATATTAGCTCAAAATCAACCGGAATTTACTGTAATATAACAATTGTAATATCCCGTTATTTAGTTTTACTTAATCTTATGGTTAATGCATACTCGGGTTGAAAGTTTCCAAAACTAGGTTCCTCATATATTTATATATATATATATAAAAAACCGGTTCTAATTTACATAAAAGCACGATAAGCACGCCTTCCTCATAACTAGATACCATAATTTTCGTTTCATTTTGTTTTGTTTCATTTTTTTCCGGGATTTTTCCTACTCTATGAATATCATTTCCAGGATTTTAATGCTTTCGGACCCGGTAACCTCTTAGATAAGACGTATTACGGTTATAAACCTTTTCCGCTTTTTTGCGTTATGTATAGTAGAAAGAATTCTTGGTGTAATGGTCTATGATGTGAGAAACCTGGGATTTATAAGACGACGTTGCGTTGATGTGTAATTTTAACTGCCTTAAAGGGATACACCCGGCTTGAATTATTTTTTTTCTTTTTTAATTGAAAGAGCGTATTAAAATAATGAATTTATTAATTGGAACCATGTTTCTATCTATAATATTAAAAGAGATACGAGCAATTAAGTTTGCGTATGGATGACACTACGCGTTAGGCTTATGCGAGAAGCAGTGGGGAGTAGCTCTATTGGACGAATCCGTCAGATGGTACTAGGCGTCCTATAGATTTACTCCCCAGTGCTTCGCGGGGAAGTCCAACGCGTAGTGCCATCCATTACGGAAACTTAACTGCTCGTATCTTCTTTAAAATTGTAGATACAAACATGGTTCCAATTGATATAGTCATTGTTTTCAACGCTCTGACGATTAAAAATTAGAAAAATTCCAGTACGAAGTATCTCTTTAAGCTTTTGATAGTTTTAATACTTAAAAATATTTCCAAAATGGTTAATAAAGTAGGGGCTTAGACTGGGTGAGGATGAGGTTAATAACTGCTCAGTATTTTGGTGTAAAATATCTGTAGCTCGCGGTTGGCGATTGCAGCTTCACCTTGGACTAGAGTAGAGTTAAAAGTAATCAAGGCAACGACTATATGGATGCCTTACTTATGAAATAATCGAGTCATAACTTACATCATAAATAATCGATTATTATTGATTATCCATTATCGTTTCTCATATATTATACATTATGAGGGGTACATTGGGAACCAAAATGCTATTGAATTAAAAAGAGATTAATATCCGTTCAAAATCCAGCGAAAATCCATTTTACATTTTTTTCTTTTCTTTTTTGCATTTAAAAATGATCTTAGGAAAATATTGGAATTTCCAATTTAACTAGATGAAGAGTAAGGCTATAGCTAGGAGAATCTATCCATTGTCTTTTTTCCTTGGAAATAGAAAATTCAGTTACTTCTTTTTTTATTCTTTACTTCGTCGGAAGCGAAAGTCCCACTGCGCTTTTTATCTATCTTCTAGGTATAACCTCTTTATAAGATAAATCGACTTTCAGAATTTCAATTTCGTATATATATCAGTACCGGCAAGTATACTATACGGGAATAGGACTGCTTGCCATATCCAGTACTTGCCCAAAGGCAAAGATTCCACTCCCGACTCTCGTAAAGCTTATAACCCTTTTGCAATAACCTTATAATAGTTTGCGTAAGTGTGGGGTCGGAGAGATATCTGCTATGAAGAAGCATCCTTTATGAATGCGCTCATAGAGGAGCGCCACCTAATGGCATATTTTAGAGAGAGATTTGTAGAAATGGGGGAGAGTAGCCTCTGTACTTCATCAACGACAGTATCCTCGGCTTTTTGGACTTTAGTAGAGTCGCGCTGTACCGAAACGTCGAGTATGCCCTCTGTGTATTAAAAATAGAAGCTAGGCAAGAACAGTTATGGAAAACAGTTTATAAAAATGGTGCTTCTCGGCAGCACTTGTTAATGTACGCGAGGTACTTTGGGCTAGGCTTTCATTCCCGTCTAGGTCATGTGGAGACCTAGCTCTCCGAGAATCCAGACATGCATGTGGGTTTGTAGTTTCGCCCATACGCAGAGAGAAAAAATACCATTCCCCTCTCTCTCACACTCAAGGTTGGACTGGACTGGACTAGACCATGCAGTTAAGAAAAATCACACTAGATCAAATCTTTGTTAAGCTCGGGTTTGTAGATGAAACTTTAAAACGAAGGAGGCGCATCAGTCTCTTTAATTTTGTCTGGCGACAATGCACGCATTCATAAATTTTCTTTACTTTTAATTGCCGTTTAAGGCGGGTTATGCAATAACTGTGGCCACATGTTAGTCTTACGCATTTATTATAGTCCCATACTTACGAAGAATATTATAGGCCTATGATATTGCTCAAATTGAAACACCGCCGGGAGTGCATTTGGATATACGTTCTATGAGATTGAAAATACGAATAAGACATCCAGTTATAGTATTACTTTGGATGGGATGAAAAAAATACAGTCTCTAGTAGTTTAGATTATGTTCATTGAATTTAAATATCTATTTGTATTGCTTCGTTGCGCCGTGCTATTCCTATTACTACAAAATTGCAAACCAAATTCAATCGGCTACTAATGCTTTTAAGAGGCGTGGTTCTGTCCAAATTTCTCATTGGACGATCGGGTTTTCAATTGACATTTTCTGGAATGACAATATTGTTTACTAATGTCTCATGACGTAGAGGCTATACAGATGTATTTTGTCGGTAATTACCGTTATTTTATTACGATAATTTACAGCGTAATTACAATAAAATGAGTATGACACTCAATTAAGTATGTTAATGAAGGTTAATTAAGGTTTGATTAAACATTATTAAAACTCGCACTCTTTCAAAGAGATTTTATTCGAAAAACATATTTAATTCGGGGTTTAAATGAGTTCAAATATTAATTTGATTCATTTGTTTATTTTTATGTTGTCTCTAATTAAGTGCTTTGGGTATATAACTTTGTCGCAATTTCCTGCTTAAGTTGAACATGTTTTAAAATATGCTAATTTCATTAGGTCTTTAACGTGATTCGAATTGAACTGATTTTTACTTGTTTATTTATCAGGAAGATGAAATATGTCTGGTTTTACGGAGCACCGAGACCTTGCATATGTCAAATGATGTCGTTGATTCTTCGAGTTATGACTTGGATACGTCACATGTGTTTCATCGGCTGTGGATCTTTAAGTTCTTTGAAGGTAAGTTGAATTTTTAAGCTTAGATATGGAAATTGCTTTTGCGGGATAAAATAAAACATCGCGAGTTCTTTGTAAGCAGACGGCGTTTCGGTTTCAACTTATTTAAGCATTTAAGGGAGTCAGGTATTTTTCATGTTGGTTAGCTCAATTTTATTTGTGTCGTCTGGTTTTTCGGGTTTTATATTGAGATTGGTGAAGAGTTCTTCATTGGACCTTTTCCTTTGAGTTGAGAGTGGTGGTGGCGAGGTACTTCTTTCGATTTGTTTACCATTATAATCATAATTGATGGCGTGTCCATTTTTATGGGATTCCGTCATTGCGTCCGCCTTGGAAAAGTTGTCCAAAATCTGTGACAACCCTATATGACGCTGTTGGTTCTGTTGCGTTTGCGCTCTTAATGTTGACATTAACTCCGGGTTGAGTCTCAATTCGGCCATTTTCTTGGCCTGTTCCTCGGTGTCCGTGATGGGTTCCGATTCAGGAGAGACAGTTGTGACCATGGAAGCTGTTAGTTTACCAACAACATCTTCTTCGGAGCGTTTTCGACGGTAAACGTAGTTTTCAGGGTGTTGGGACTGTTTTTCCGGGTCATTGTTGGCGTTTTGATTATTGGACACTTGGAGATTGTTGGATGTATCATTGATACGTAACGAGTTACGAATGATTTTGGAAACGCGTCTGGCTTTACGGACCATTCCTCCAAAAATAACGCGGTCCAAGCTGGCAAACGGGGCTTCAACCGCAAGATACGCCATTGCGGATACGGCCACTGTTATGACTAAGTTACCAAGAAATTCGTAGATCTGTTAACATAAAAATATTTATTTTAGGCCCCATTCTGAACCCAACTTTGAGTTCCACGGATGTACTTACGGTTTCAATGTGTTCGAAGGGCACTGTATGCTTCTTGCTACCCATTCGGACCCACATAACAGGCATTTGCGTCAAATAGATCATGTAGACTAAGCGGTTGAAAGGGATGAAAATTTTCCATGATAATAACGTATTTACCCAGCCTAATTTGAATAAATCAGTTGAATTATATTATTAAGGGCCACAATTAAAAAAAAACCATTTCAATAGACCATTTCTATGTAACTAAGAGGGAAAGCCACTTGTGTATCACCACGAGAGTGCGCTGAGACGGCAGTGTATTAACCCGTTTGTACGTCCCGATACCGATGGTTGTCAACACCCCATTTTTTACGTCGAAAAGGTCTATGGTACATACCTCCATATCCATAACAACAGGCGAATATTACCCAACATACGCTAAAAGACCAAGCAACACGATATAGGGATTGGTGAGCTGCCATTCCCGGTACTGTTGGTTCTGAACCGTTTAGCCAATCATATTCGCTCATTATTACACCCAGGGCCAGGGTGGTTGATAAGGCCCAGCCTAGCAGAACCATGACCTTGAAAAAATTCTTAATATTATGTACGGTTTAAGCAAACCTAAACATCTAAAAAAATGTGCGATATCCAGGTGATCCATACTTATGAACAGTGTGATGATAGGTTTATGATATTAGAAACAAACCTTGTTAAGTTTTATTTCACTCTTCCTGTAAAGAAGATAACCAAATAGAAATCCAATAAGATAGGTTCCAATGTGAGATACAGCGAAAAAATGATTGAAAAGCGTTAAATCCTTGAATTTTCTAAATATAAAATTTAAAGAAAAAAGTAAAGCTAGATTAGTCTGCAAATTACTTTGCCCGGGGATACGTAAACTTTTTTTGACTGATTAATTATGTATGTATGACGAATTTTGCAAAAACACTCACAGCATCTTTTCGGTGTTAAGAGGCAACCACACGTTTAACTTGTAAGCAACGACTATTATAGCGGACCACAGACAGCTTAAAAATGTTAGAACGCAACTGATTATGATGCCCAGTTTGGGTTTCCTGAAATTGACAATTGACCATAGTGTTTAAACGACTCTCAATACTCAATTATTTAAAAAAAAAAGCAATTTGTACTTGTAAAACATGATGAGGAACAATGGACTAAATGCATAGAAGAGGACATCAACCGAAACGAACCAAGTATAAACCAGACACTGTGGGAAACATTTTCCTCAATTTTGAATGAAGTACTTAAAGATTGGCAGGGTTTTAATTTTACCATATCGAAGTAATCGAACCAGCTGTTGATGAATAATAAAGTGGCCCACCAGGTTCGTTGACAAACTTCAGCTTCCCTGGTCACCACTTCGTTCCATAAGGGACCGGACCCCATGAGGGGAAGTAAAAAGGCAACGCCCACAATGAACGCGATGGATGGAAATAACCTACAAAGTTATAAGCAAGTTCATAAGGACATTATCTCTCTCTCTCAATCTCCTTATGGCAAGTTGTAAAGCAGGGTGATCAGTTTAGGCAGTGTGGACCTTACCTCCATAGCCTTCGAGCGTAGAATCCAAAAATATTTAAGTGCCCTCCCGATGTTTCCAGGTACATCATGCCCATATTGGCCACTAGAAGACCACTGCGAATAAACATTTATATCTTATACTATATGTTTCAGACAGTGGACTGTTTGCTTGTATGTTCTTTGGACAAAGTTTCCGAATTTGATTAACCAAACTGTGGGGTCAATATCAGTACAACTTGGGGAAGGTTCGTTAGAAGTGGTTTGGTTCTGTTCTTCTCAAGGTTGAGAATGAGGCGAACTCATAGCCAGTAAGACTTTGTTAAGAACGTCCTATTCTAGATCCCCGTAACAATTTAGCTTTATGAATAACCCCTAATTAAGCGTAATTTTATTGAATTTAAGTTTTTTAAAAACTGGTTTTTCGTTTTGCGCTTTTTAGAGCTGGAAAACGATTGTTCCGACCCTATACGGCTGTGTCCCTTCCCCCCCCCCCCATTTCCGGTCTTCCCCAGTTTTAGGTGTGACGATAATATGGCCGGGGTCTATCTTGTTAAAAAAATAAAATCATGCAGATATTTCATTTAGGTGATCCCAAAACGGACAACCTCCGGGTATCTTAGACCTTAGATAGTAATTTTAAGCTAGTTCTTACCTAATGAGAAAAAACGTATCCACGACGAAAAATGTGTTAAGTAAAACAGAAAAGAAAGGATCCTTAGCAAATTCAACATAGTTCAAAGTTCGATCTGTCGAGTTGTAAAGCATGTTTAATTGAGTTAGCAAAATTGCATCTCTAACGTTTTAAAGTCTACTAACTCATGGAATAACGAATTATAAAATGAAAAGTATGTGTTAGAACAATCCACGTGATGCATAACACCTTCATTCCGTTTAAACATAGTAGTCTGTTGGTTTTCACTTCGGTTTTTAACAGACGTTTACCATTTGTGTACAGGGAAAAGTGTAACAAAATTGACAAGGCACCTGAAAATAATCTTTACGTAAATTTCAGTATATATAAAAGCATAAATTTATGAGATATGTTCCATAAGTATGACGCTACCTATACTTCGTAATGCTTGAGACTTACAGCTCGAGCTAGTTCGAGAACGACAAGCGCGAATTGATTGTCTACACTCAGTTAATTTTGCAGTCCATCTTCTTATTTAGTATATACTTAGCCTTTGACAGCGTGTCATCAGGCGTCGCTTTACCTCGAATCTATGACCTACGTCACTTCATGACCAGTGAAAAACTTATGGAACTTATCTTATAAACTAATGATAAAAGGTAATACCGTTTTTAGGCGCTGACAGTAAATCAACCGCAGTAGCCGAGATCAAAACAATCCCCAGTACAGTAAAAACAAACCTGCAGTGATAAAGCATTAAAGTTTGACTTGTCAGGTATTGTTATATTACTTACATAACAAATACCTGTTGCCAGTTGAAAACCTTTTCTTCTTTTACCTCGCATCCGAGTACTTCAACATCCAACGGATAACCTCTGAGAACTTCAACCCCCAAAATAATAAGGCGTAAGATTGAGATAAATCGGTCTTCATTCAAGTCACATACCAGTTGAAAATAAGTTGTTCATATCTTCAGCGTTGCACGTTGAGGGTATGCATAATCCCAATCTGAATTTCATACTTGCCATAAATTTAACTTTATCCTGGTTATGGCCGAATATCTGCGGAATACATTTTTATCAGATAAATTCAGTACTAGCAAAGAACCAATAAGACCCAAGAAAGCTTATTTTGGAGTTCATGCATGTGTTCTCAGGCATATTGCTTTTTGTTGTATACCGTATCGGGTCCTGTTAAGTTTACAAAGTCCAGTTCAACGTTTTTAGGTAGCATGGGTGTGAATATCGCCGAACAGTATTTTCCAGTGATTTTGGCTTTTTGTTTGGTTTTTTCCTTGACCTTTACGGACAGGCAAAGGTCGTAGTCACCCAGTGAGTAAAGAGTAGCTCTGGTTATACCAACTGGGATCTTCCCGGTAGCGTCCAGCACTAAGAAAAACGGTTTTCGAGTGGTCAAACATTACATCTCAATGCGTGTATAGAATCAATAATATAATTTAGAGGTATACATAAGACTAGAATATTTTCGTTTTAAATCGAAGAGAGTTTAGAATAATAAATATATCAATTGGAACCATGTCGCTACCTACAATATTAAGGAAGATACGAGCGATTACGTTTCCCTAAGGGATGGCACTACGCGTTGGGCTTTCCTGCGAATAATTGGGGAGTGCATCCATTGGACGAATCCATCAGGTGGTAATAGGCGTCCAATAGGGGCACTCCCAAGTACGGAAACTTAATTGTCTGTATCTTCTTTAAAATTGTAGATAGAAACGTGGTTCCAATTTACATATTCATTACTTTATACCTCTATCAATTAAAAAAATCTAGCCCGCTGTATCCCTTTAAAAATTTCATTACTGGTCGAGGAGTCGAGCTCTTCATTGGGTTAAAGGTTAAATATTATTCAAAATATGCTAGTTTAAATTACGGGTTTGTATTCAAAATTACCATTTCGAAAATTACAGTCTATTTTGAAGTGAGGGGTAATTAGTCGTATAAAAATTCCGAGTGTATTTTCAACTGTATGTCGGCCACGCATCGTCAACCTTGATTATAACCCTCTCTTTCAACATCAACACAATTATGATAATTTTCGAGTTAATGATATTCACGGAAGGAGGAAAGTGGTGCTTTTTTGCCATGCAGTTAAGCATGGATGTAATAGTTTTCAAAGTGTTTTATTTAATAATTCGAAACTGGTTAGGGGAGTTGAAACAGTTACAAGCCCCATCGTTTAGGTAATGAATTGAGGACCGAGTTAGATCTCAGACCACCTAACCATGGACAGGTGAAGCCCTGTTAAACCCAAGTTAACAATTGGCTAACGCGCCCTCACACGCATCTACTGACTGCAATTTATCGCCGAATTTTATTATTTTACCAGTGTTTGGTGATAACCTCGTGACACCCGCCGCCACAGCGCTGTATGTCAAGTGTTGCTCTAAGCAAACCTAGCTCCCTATTCAGTTGCCTGTCCATGGTTAGGTGGTCTGAGGTTTGAGATTTCATTAGTTCACTGGCTCGAAAACTACTGTAATTTTTAATGTTATGTTACTGCTTTCGAACTGTTTTAACCCTATACATCATTATGTAGCTGCCGAAGGGATATCGGCATTGTTTAATCCTTGGTCGTGTTTGTATACATTAGAGATGGAGATCACTGTGATTTATTGCTTCTGTTTGCGGCAAGTCCACCACCAGGTGACACGTCTACTCTTTCTTAAATATTATTTCGGCTCATTCTTACTTAAGGAGAGTATTATAGGGCTATGATTACATGAATCATGATTAGAAAATACCCAGGGGAAGATAATGAAAACTGAGATAGTGACATTAACTGTGTTATCATGTGTTCTCTAATACATAAATATGTTCTTAGTCTCTTTTTTATGTAAACTGAGATAGTGGCATTAACTGCCTAGCTTCTTGCGATCATATGTTCTCTAATACATCAATATGTTTTTAGTCTCTTTTGTAAATTTTTCAACGCAGACAGAGTATGTGCATCACTAATTAACTTCAACAAACGATTAAAAAGACCCATTCAAAAGGGGGAGGCAATAACGTCTGCTTGATACAGGATTAACACTGAACATTGATTGGTTATGTGTGGACAACAAAGACATCAGATAGGACTTCAATATTACCAGTCCACCCAATTTGTTCCGTAATGTTTCAATCCATATCTTAATTTACGTCTTTGTTGACAAACACAAATCAATGTTTCGTCTTTAGAAAACCATGATTGTGATCAAAAATCGTACTCTATTTTACCACAGGATTTTTTAGAAGTGTCTATAGAATAACAAAAGCCATTCTTACTTGATACTGCCCAAAATTTGAATGATTTTAATCCACCAATCAGAGCTAAGAAACTGCCTTGACATTCTGGGGACATATCAACATCGGACGCTGTTTTTATCATTGAAGGCAATAAGCTCTTTATCCCATTACGTATTCCGTCACTCGCAAATTTCAGGGCTATTTTCCAACTTTTTAACAATTTTTCGTCTCTAGTCTCCACAGTATCATTTGTTTTCAAAACAACACTGTTTAGTTGTTCCTCAAACGTTAATTCAGTCTCTTTAACAACTTCCAAAGATCCATTTTGTCCCTTAACACTAGTCCTGGAAATTCCAGAGAGCGCGACTAAAACGTAAAATACTTGTAAGAACATTTCTCATTTACTAATAATTGAACTATGCCTGGATTTAATTGAGAAACAGGGGTTTATATATGTGTAGGAATACACTTGACGTCATTTGAAAATAAATGTTAACAGATGTATCCCATTGGTCAGAACAAATTAATATTCCCCCCACACCGGTGTTGCTGACCCAAGTGTTCACTAGTGTAATTGGTAATTCTATTGTTAAAAATTTGTTGATCTCAACGTAATTTCACTAAAGGTTGAAGTCACGGTCTTTAGTCTCTTGGGGTTAGTTTTAAGAAAAAGTGTTTTATATTAAATTAAGGAAAATTGTAGTATTCAAGCGAACAATGGCTCATGCTTTTTGAGTATCGCGCAGTTTCTTGCCAACGAAGTCGTTAAAAAGATACTTAAACTAAATAACATTTTTATAATAACAAATTCTTTGAACTTTATATCAAAACGACTTTCTTCTTCGGAATGAATGAGTTTTGGAAGTGTCTTTTATTAATATTTATTTAATTCCTTATTAATTTAAATAATTTATATAGCTTATGTACTTATGGAACATATCTTAAGTACTTATGATCATACTGTTGTTATTTTACATTTTGGTAAAATCTGATTTCATTTCTTTGTACATTTTAATTATCTCTTCTTTTCTCTTGACCTGATCCTCCATCTCGGTTGTTGGTTCGGATTCAGGCGAGACGGTGGACAAAATAGTTGATGATAACTTGCCAGTGATGTCATCGGTGGATCTAGTCCTTTGTCTTAACATATTTGGATGGGGTGGGTATCGAATATTTGCTACTTGCTCTTTATCCTGAGGTATGGTTGATTTTTCCAAAGACGCCCTTCTTATTGAGGCTATGATGGCGTTGTCCGATGTGGTGACTTTTTCCAAAACAGCGTTTGATAAACGTCTAGTTTTCCTCATGAGGCCAGTTAAAAGCGAATCCGATAATGAGGCAAATGGTGCTTCAATGGCTAAATAACCCACGATCGAAACTAAGAGAGTTACGACCAGGTTTCCGAAGAAATCGTAAATCTGAGAGAAAAAAATTATTTTGAAACTTCAGTTTTTTTTAATACTGAATACAGATAAACATGCCCAGAGTGCACGTCGACCATTAGGGATAGCATAAGACCGAAAAATTATATTTTCAAAGTACACCTACAATTTCTATATGATCCATTGGCACTATGTGTTTCTTGCTACCCAATCTTATCCATTGAACTGGCATCTGAGTCAAATATAGCATGTAGACTAAGCGGTTAAGTGGAACAAATATCTTCCAAGATAGTAACGTGTTGACGTAACCTTAAAACATACCCAGATCGTATTATACCTCAGCAATTTTAATATAGCCAAGAAGTGATATCTAGTTTATTAGGGAGAAGGTATAAATTCGCCACATTTCCAGCTTCATCTCCAGTCCCAACGTAGGTCCGGAGTTAATCCTCGCCTCTAAATTACAACCCGCATATCGTTGGTTCTTGAAAACTCACGTCAGCGCGACGACGCGAATGACGAAAATTACGTATTTTGCGACTGAGGAGAGGCGAAATATCCCGGCCTCCTTTTACGTCCCCCTTTGTATTTTGAAAGGGGACTGGGACTATGGCGCGCGAATACTTAGGCATCTTATACATTCTCCCTAATAAACTAGATATCACTTCTGGATATAGCTTTGTAAATTCCGATTAGTTTACCTGCGTGCCCATAGCAGCAGGCGAATATGACCCAACTTATAGATACAGCCCATCCGGTTCGGTACAGGGAACGATAAACAATTGCTTCGGTTAAGGATGGAATTTCACCATTTAACCAAGGGTGAACCCCTAACAGTACCGACAGAGCAATTACCGTAGATAAAATCCATCCAAGCAACACGTAGATCTATTTAAAAAATTCCATCATTTGAAATAAAACATAGTCATGATTGTCGAAATAAGCAAGGACTGTCTTACTGGTTTCAGTTTAATTTCACTGCGTCTGAACATTAGATATCCGAGAAGAAATCCAACAAAATAAGTACTTAGATGGGAGTATGTCTTGAAGTAATTCGTATGCAGCCATACTTTATAGTTTCTGGTAATTTTGTGATATTTAAAGTTAAATTTCATTGGGAAATTTGGAAATCGGGTAGGCCTATGATTTAGCTTACAAGAACTCTTCCGTATTTGCTGGGAAAAATATGTTTGTATTATGGTACCAAACCATAAATCCCGACGTTCCAATGCTACCCAAAATGATGGCGCAAGTAATAAATATCCCCAGTTTGGGACGTCTGTAAAAACATTAATATACGCGTGTTAGTGACAATTAATTTAATTATAAGTATATATATAAGTAAAGCACGCATTCCCACTCGCAGACGTATTTGATTTTTACTTTTGCGCTCTTTAGAGCTGAAAAGTATACATAGTCCTATTACTTCTGGCAGGCTCTGGCTGCCTTTCGCAAATAAAACTTAAGAACTCATAATGAGACGCAACTAAAATACTCTCTGCACCTTTCCTATGTTGTTAAAATATATTTACTGGAATATTTAACACTATATAGCCATTGCAAAGGGATAACTATGTTAGTTTAGTTTCTTCTGACTAAATTATAAAGATACAACAATTTTAATATTTGAAACACAGACGCCTCAGATCAAACGGGATTGGGAACGCGTTATTCGATTAATTTAATTGTTACGTAATTACTTGTAAAATATGAACATTAAGAAAGGGCTGAGCATGTAGTAATGCACATCGTCACAAATGTACCATGTGTGAACTAGACACTGAAAGATAAATTAATCTTTTGCACTTCGAAGTGTTTTTAAGAAAATTAATTGGAATGTATTAATTACCATGTTGAAGTAATCGAACCAGTTGTTAATGAATAGAATATTTGCCCACCAGCTTTCTTTGCAAACGTCAACTTCCCTCGTTACCACTTCCTTCCATAAAGGTCCTGACCCCATTAAGGGAAATAGCATAACAATGCCTATTACTGCTAACAAGGAAGGTGTCAGTCTCAACCAGCGTCTCAAGTAAAACGCGAAGATGTTCAAACGTCCTTTGCTTTTCTCCATGTACATCATAGTCAAATACGACACCAGTAGACCACTATAAATTTAAACTTGTTACTCCTATTAGCGCCACAAGCGGTTTCAATAATTTCACCTGATTACGAAAAATGTATCAACTGAACAAAATGAGTTGATTATTGTCCCGAAAGGGTATTGCTTCGATAGTTCGAAGATGTTCAATGCACGGTCTATGTTTTTATAAATAATACTACATTTGTTACATGACAACCCACACCATCTAGAGAGCGTAACATTCAAAACTTACACATAGCGAAACGCAAAGCGTGCGAATAACAATGAATTAAAAGTATCCAAATGACGCAAAGGACCTTTATGCCGTTTAGAGCCCGAAGTTTCGTTGCCTTCACTTCGGTTTTCAGAAGTATTTTGCCATTTTTGTATAACGAAAAGTTTAGCAACAGTGCAAATATGCCAGCTAAAAATTTAATAATTTTATAATCAATGTCCTAATTTGCATACTGAACAATGATGAAAAAAATTAGGAAATTATAGAAAAACGTGTACGATATCATGTTTTGCACTTTAATTTCTTCAAGTTTAAATTCAACTAAAAGTTGTTTGATAAACCTCGTAACGTTTAGAGCGCTACACATTTTTCGGTTAATTTATGAACTTACAGTTTTTAGTCGAAACTGGTAGAATTAGATCAACACCGGTACCCAAAATCAAAGTTATTAGCAACAAGCCAAAACATGACCTAAAATGGAGAAGATTTGAAAAACTTGATTTCCAAAATCTGATGGCGATAATTAGATTATAATTTATTTACTAACAGAACCGTTAGTTGATGCCACGTTAATTCATTGTCTTTTATAACTTCGCATTGTGGTACTTCAACTTCGAAAGGATATTCATCTATCACTGCTCGAAAAATACCAAATATCAAGAATTAGTTAGTTAACTACAATTATGTTAAAATCTTTAAGGCTACGATACAACTATGATCCAATCCATACCTGATGAGAGCAAGCTTTCAATGTCCTCTTTGGTGCAAGTAGATGGTACACACAATCCGCTTCTAAATTTTAGTTGGTCAAAGTATCGGACCTTGTCTTGAAAGGAAGCGAATAAAGTATTTGGGCCTGTCATGTTGACAAAGTCAAGTTGTCGAGTCTTGGGTAGTTTCGCGCCGACCACCAAGGAACAGTACATTCCGGTAACCTTGTCGCTTCGCTCAGTCTTTTCCATAACGGTGATGTTCAGACACAGGTCGTAATCCCCGAAATCGGCTACGGTACCTCTGGTCATTCCTGATGGTATTTTGCCACTTGCGTCTATCACTTTAAAATAAATATTTAATCAGGGGTTTAATGTTTGATCTTGCTATTAGAGTTATAAGAGATTAGAAGAAGAACTGAGACATTTATTTCGCATTAGCAGTAAAGGCAGCCGGTGTCGGAACATTTTTTTACTTTTCCGGCCGCCATTTTTAAAGATGGCGACAAATCGAACCCGAAAATACCCCATAAAGACCATCTATATGATATACAGAACCAGTGTACTAAATATGAGTGAAATAGGTTGAAACTCGAAATCAACGTTTTTCGATAAAGAAGGCTTTTTACATTTCTGTCCGCCATTTTTCAAGATGGTGGCGGATTGGAAATATCATTCTTTTGTGCTTGCCGACTACTTAAGAGTAAAGTCCCTGCAAATTATCAGCCTTCTAAATGAAGCGGTTTCGGCTGTGCGTTAATTATCAGTCAGACTGACCTGGTTAGGACTCTGATTTCGTAATGATAGAGACTTACGACGCCAGAATTGACTACAGTCGGTTTTGCAGTCCATCTCCCTATTTAGTCTATACTAAGCCTTTGACAGCGCCACACCAGGTGTCGCTTTACCATTAAATCTATGACCTACGTCACTTCATGACAAGCTCCAGTTTGTAACCAGTGACAAACTTATGGAAGGAACATATCTTATGAACTTTTGCTGCTATGTCATCCGCATTATTTTTCTTATTATTTCTAAACTTTCATATCGATTTATCAAGTTTGGTGTCATGATTTAAGCGTGAAACTTAATATTATTAAACAGTATAATTGATCATCTCTTTTGGACTCAAAGAGGAAAAACACCCATCCCATAAGTAATTGCGAATAAAGATTAGGAAATTTGATACACGAGTCTGTCGGCTATATGAAATAATTCTTAGTTGTGTGGGAGAGTTGACCGCCTTAACTTTAACTTGACCTCTTTTAAAAAGACAGTTTTCTTTGTTCGCGCGGGTTTTGTTAATAAAATCATGGCGTAAGTCCTGGTAACCATGAAACATTTCAATAGCATCGATCATAACAAGAGGAAATAACCGAGTGTGAAAATTCCCTTTCTTTATATATTTTAATTAATCTCACCTTCAATTAAGGAATGAAGCGAAGTTGAACGTGAAAACAAATCCAGGAGTTAAGCTTTTTACAAAAACAAAGTTACTATCTATTATCTCAAAGGTGTCTCACCTTCCTTCCGTCCGTTGTTGTTATCGTTAAAAGAAAATTAAAGGGGAATTTTTCTATTAGATTATTATTTCAGAAAATAATATTTACCAATTTGTTTTACTCTTTCCAAATGCTATTAACCTTAAAGAAATTATTTCTGTTACCAAAGCTGACCTCGTGAAAAAATAAGTCGCACTTTTTAATAATCGAGGGATAATCAAGCTACATAAATTATTTTAATTGTATAAATATTTTTATTTCAAAATTTATCACAAGAACCAATTTTCCAAATAGAAAAATCGTTAATATTATGATTAATTCTAATGAAATATTAAATTAATTAGTTTAAATTTACGAAATTCTTAATAATGGCCTAATTTCTATATGAAAATTAAATATAACGCCTAATTTCTAAGTGAAATTTTAATATAACGCCTAATTTCTATATGAAGTTTGAACATAACGCCTAATATCTATATTAAATTTGCATAAAATACCTAATATCTAAATTAAATTTTAATATAATGCCTAATATCTATATTAAATTTGAATATAACGCCCAATTACTATATTAAAATTGCATATAACGCCTATTATCCATATTAAATTTGAATATAACGCCTAATATACTATATTAAATTTGAATATAACGCCTAATATCTATATTAAATTTTAATATATCGCCTAATTTCTATATGAAGTTTGAAAATAACTAATATTTTCTGAACAAAATTTGAATATAATGCCTAATATTTATATTAAATTTGAAAATAATTTTCGGTACTTTAAAGCCCACTTAAGTCTGAACACTCCCACGTTTTCCTACCAATTTCTTAAATCCTCTAATATGAAATTATGGCACGAGACATAAACCCCAAAATTATGTTTATAACTTTAATGTCCTTTTCCATAATCCTCTTATTTTGGTTTGGACGATGAAAGTTGAAGGACAATAGTCAGGTCGTAAACTACAGATGAAAGAAATATTTTCATACAAAAGAAGTTAAAGAACTCGGTTTTGGGGTCAAGTTCTCGCGAGACACTCTTGTTTGTCTTTCCCTTAAAAAAAGTGAAGGTCTAGACGGTTAATTTTCTTACAAAAGTTAAGTAAAACAACCAGTAGTTTAATTTTCACGTGCAGTAGAGTTTTTGTGGTCTTTGCAGAAAATTTCGACATAAGGGCATCTTAATCTTGATTAGTTCTATCATAATTTCATAAGATATGTTCCATAAGTTTGTCACTGGTTACTGAGAGTGACGTAGGTGAAACGTCATAGATTCGAGGTAAAGCGACGCCTGGTGAGGCACTGTCAAAGGCTTAGTACAGACTAAATAGGTCCTGCAAAATTAACCGCGTGTAGGACTTCAATTCTCGCTTGTCGTTCTCGAACTAGCTCGAGCTGTAAGTTTCTAGCATTACGAAGTTTCGAAAGTGTCATACTTATTTAACATATCTTATAAACTTATGGCTCTATACATAGTTTACAGAGTAGGAGGGTTCATATCTTTTACACAAAGAGGCCCGAATGAGCCAGGCCTTCTTGTGTAACACCTGAAGCCCGGCCTCCCTGTGTAAATGGTATGAATCCTCCTAGTCTGTAAACTAACACGCCTTGAAAATTAATTAATATTCAATACTCGTTTTTTTCCGCATGGTGACACTTTCATTATTATTTTTTTTTAAAGACGAAATTTTCTTTAACTATTGAAATTAATTTTAATTCTATAATAACTTCTTATTCTTACTTAAAGGTCAAACCGTAATGATTATTCAATTCCCCAAAATTCGTTTTAAGCCTCGCTTCACTGGTCATTACTGACGTAATAAATTCTTCAAAAAAGCGTTTTTAGTGTTTTAAAGTGAAATAGGAAAGTGTTTCAGTACATTATATAATCTTTTTTGTCGTAATTTTAAAAATCCCGCGGGGATTCTTTAGTGTAAAAAAAAAGCAATTTTGTGGAATTTAAAACCGCTTAAAATTATATAGTTGTTTCTTTTATTACAATGATTAAGGGGGTTTTCTATTCTTTTTTCTACAAATTATTGTAAAAATGGCCAAAAATATGTTCCTTGAATTATTTTTAGATTTAGTTATATTATGATTTAATTTTAATGTGATATTGAATATATAACTTGTCATTAACTAAAATAGCCTTGGATGAATACGTCATTTGTGACGTAATGAATATCTATTTTAGTGCCTCATTTAGCCTATGGAGCTTCCACACTGAACGTAATGTTTCAAAGATGTTCAAGGTCATTGACATTAACGTAACTTACATAACCAAGTGGTGTCTCCCAACAATTTCCGAGAGTTATCAATTTCTGTGGTGGGAATTTTGGGTATACAGTCTTATTCAGAAATTAAGGTAGGGGGATGTTCTTTGGACTATTTTATGTGGAAAATGTAACTTCAATCTCCATTTTGCCACAAGGGTCACTGTTTTCGAGTTCTGATTGGAGTGTTTTAGGGATGACCCCTTAATTAAATTAGAAATCATTGTCTTAATTAGTTTCTTAATTAAATTTAAAGGGTCATGCGTAAAATACTTTGACCAATTTTAACTTGAAATTGTGACCCGGACCGAAAATTGAGATAGAAGTTATATTTTCGACTCGAAATCGCCAAAAGAACATCACCCTTAATTTCAGACTGACCTTTCACAAACATCCTGTATAATTTCCCCCCCCCCCTAAAAAAACTTAAATCATCTTCCGACCATTGACTTATTGTACAAAAGACAAGGAAAGTGCACTGGTTAAACCATAGGAGATAGAAAATTACAATATTGTTATATTTCTTCACAACCCTAGGGCTTAATTAAATCTATTATAATAATATAATTAAAATAGCTCATTGGCTATCAGTTAATTGTTAGTTATTTTTCTTATAGCGTAAAATTAAGGATGATTAAGGGTGGAGTGGAAAAACTGCACTATAAAATTTAATTCTAATTTTTCTTGTTACTGCTGTTCTGTTTTAATATTAAATAAGAAATCTTATGAATAAATTAATTCTTCCTTAAAGGCGATCTTTGCTCGAAATCAAATCTAGCCCCTCAACGACAAAGTACTTCCTCCATTCTCAATTCAAGGTTTCGTGATACTTAAAAATCAAAGCGCATATTTTTTAAATTACTGTAGTTAAACATTTTTTTTTGTAGAAATTTTTCAGTTAGACCCAAATTGACCGAGTAGATTACTATAATTTTATAATTTAACAACCGTCGGTAAAAATAGGCATTTTTGAACAAAGTACTAAAATTTATACTTAAAATTTCATCGTGGGCTTGTAAAAAAGAATGCCAAGAAATTTGCATTTTTTACATCTCTGGCCGCCATTTTTCAAGATGGCGGTGGATTGGAAAAACCTTTCTTGGGGCATGCCTACCACTTAAGAATAACGTCCGTGCAAAATTTCAACCTCCTTCTAAGTAAAGCTTTTTCGGCTGGGTGTTGATTGTCAGACTCATATAGATGACCTTGAACTTTACTCCCCCATTACTTGCTATACTGCGCATGACAGTGATCTCTGACGTGACAAACTGACTTTGTCAAACAAAGCAAAGCCCAATGGTCAATTAGATCTTGAATAAATTAAAGTACCCTTGAAAGTTTATGAAGCACTCATACAAATAAACAAATGAGGGGCAAATTACTTTATCTTAGGGGAGAATATTTTAATGTAGACTATAAAGGGTTAAATTTTCTCGTAAATGACCTCTTATTTCTTCGTTGAATTCTACTCCTTCTTAGATTGCTTTGTACAAGAGTCAGATGTGTTTTAAACTAATTAAATTTTTAACTTCATTAAAGTGGCAAAGCCATTAAATTGCCTTATTGAAAATGTATTGACAATTTTTAATTACAAAAAATGTTATTTAATTTACGACAAATTATACCTGTCTGTACAATTAATACGTGCGTCAACACGTAATGGGTTTATATTACACTTTCTAACAAGATATTTTACCCAAAACCTATCAATAACTAATTATAACTAATAACTAGTATATTTCAGAAAAACGTCACATTTTGATTTTCACTAACATGAAAAAAACTCTCATGCGCGTGTGTTGTGAACAATATAAAATTGTGACTTACTTGTGACAGCCCATGTTTTCAATGCTGAAAGTCCAATAATCATGTTTAAAAAGCTTCCCTGACACTCGGGTGACAGTGTGGCTTTTGATGTCAATCTTATAAAGGTGGGAAGAGCGCTTTTCAAAGCCGACTGAATACCAGATCTAGCGCTTTTTAACATGTCCTTCCAATTTTGAATCAATTTCAAATCAGCTATTTCAGCATCGTTCAAAATTTCATTTTGTTCTATTGAGGAAGAGTTGGAGTTGGAACTGTCATTGTAAATCGCGGAATTTATTTCAATCAACATGGCCAGAACAATCAAAATTGCGGGAAAAAATGAATTTTTCCATTTTATAATCATTGCGGTTTGGGGATAGATTTGAGCTTAAAGGGAAGGTCCGTTCAACTGCAAGTGATACGAGAATTAAATCTTCCGGAGCTTTCGATCCTTCCTTTTAAGAGCGTTTTTGAGAGGGTAACCTTCAATTAAGAATCTTAGGAATCCCCCATTTTTGTCTTTCAGCGTTGACGTCTTTTCAAAAATCGTGTTCTTTAGATCTCTCAGCATCAGCTTCTTAGCTGCCTTGAGTAATATTGTAACAATAAGTTTGACAATAGCACAGCTTCTAACAAGTCTAGAAAACCAATTTTAAATTGCCCTGGTTTGGGGGATATAATTTTTCTAGTGGTGGGCGATATTGTAAATTAACCGATGTCGATATCGAATTTTTACTGAAATCGATTCTGATTTAAATCAATTATTTATTTAAAGTCGGCGAGATAATCGATTATTTAAGAGCATGAAACCGATATCAACCGATTTGTACCGAAGATCAACAGTTTATTACAGTTTATTTACCTATTCTTAACCGATTTTCAAAGATTATTCAAACTCGGTTAGATAACCGATTATTTAAGTTCATGAAACCGATATCAACCGATTTGTACCGAATATCAACAGATTTCTACTTATTATCAACCGATTTCTACTTATTATCAACCGATTTGTACCGAATATCAACGCTTTGGTCCCATTGAACCGAATTCCCATTCGACAGAAGGGGTTTTTTTTTGGGGTCTCATTCGACCGAACGTAGCCAAAGGTGCGATTTTATTATAGTCCCATTGGACCGAAATTCTATTGAACTGGAAGAAGACATACTGTGTGGTTTTGCATTAAATATATTTTTAATTTCACAACTTATTATTGTTAAAATAAATGGAGTTGAAAATGTATTACTGCACTTATTTTAACTACGTTTTAATTACGGCGAACCTCACCTACCCTAGCCTAACCTAACCTAACCTAACCAAACGTAACCTAACCTAACCTAACCCAACCCAACCTTGTTTGGAGGTAAAAAGATTATTTATATGAGTATTAAAAGCCCGCCTCTTACCACGAACAATTTATTAGCAATAATAGAAATATTTTGGAAAAGGTGGCAGCTAATTAATAGGAGAATATTTTGGAAAAGGTGGCAGCTAATTAATAGGAAAATCTTTTGGAAAAGGTGGCAGCTAATTAATAGGAGAATATTTTAAAAAAGGTGGTAGCTAATTAAAAGGAGAATATTTTGGAAAATGTGGCAGCTAATTAGTAGGAGAATGTTTTGGAAAAGGTTGCAGCTAATTAATAGGAGAATATTTTGGAAAAGGTGGCAGCCAATTAATAGGAGAATGTTTTGGAAAAGGTGGTAGCTAATTAAAAGGAGAATATTTTGGAAAAGGTGGTAGCTAGTTAAAAGGTGAATATTTTGGAAAATGTGGTAGCTAATTAGTAAGAGAATGTTTTGCAAAAGGTTGCAGCTAATTAATAGGAGAATATTTTGAAAAAGGTGGCAGCTAATTAATAGGAAAATCTTTTGGAAAAGGTGGCAGCTAA
Source organism: Phalangium opilio (assembly GCF_054372755.1). Taxonomy (NCBI): domain Eukaryota; kingdom Metazoa; phylum Arthropoda; class Arachnida; order Opiliones; family Phalangiidae; genus Phalangium; species Phalangium opilio. The sequence goes on along the minus strand of NW_028324158.1, from coordinate 7,893,150 downwards.
TTAATAGGAGAATGTTTTGGAAAAGGTGGTAGCTATTTAAAGGGAGAATATTTTGGAAAAGGTGGTAGCTAATTAAAAGGAGCATATTTGGAAAAGGTGTCAACGAATTATTGGAACCAAACCAAACCAAACCTAACCTAACCTAAACTAACCTTAGCTAAGCTAACCTAACCTAAGTTAACCTAACTTAACCTAACTTAACCTAACCTAACCTAACCTAACCTAACTTAACCTAACCTAACCTAACCTAACCTAACCTAACCCACCCGAAACCAAAATATTAAAATTTTAATTTAAAATTTAAAGACATTGATGGAACTACCATTAAGACTGTACTACATTTTAAGCACAATTGGTTTATTAATTCTATATATCTCTTGCCTTGAAAGGAATGAAAGTGAGCGTTTTAATTAGTATCACGAAACATTTACTTTTAATATTATTAACATACCTTTCGGAGATTCGAACCAACAACCTATCGCTTCGCAGTCCAACATCTGACTACAGTGTTTCAAGTTATATTCATGTATTTTTTAGGGGCATATTCGGACGATTGGGATTTCGGTCCATCGGGAATATAGCCATTGGGCTGGAAATCTAAAATCATTGCGGGATATTCGGTCGAATGGGATTTCGGTCCATTGGGAATTCGGTTGAAAGGAACGATACCATATCGCCAGATTTCTACTTATTATCAACCGGTTTTTACCTATTCTTAATCGATTTTTATCGATTATTAACCGATATATCAGTAAAATTACCTCGAATCGATTAATCGGTAAAAATAGGCAAATTAAGCTCGAACCGATAAATCGGTTAAAGTACCATGTCGGTCACTTTTACCGATTTCATATAAGTTTGTGCCCATCACTAAATTTTAATTTTAGAAATCCAAGCCAATAATAATGTAGGACCCTTTCCCCTGCATAGTTATTGGTCTTTTTTCTTGCCAAACATTAGACCTATACTTATCTGTAGATTTTCCCTTATCAGGGCTTAATTTGTACTACGGTTGGGATTTTATCATTTTTAATAAGTACTTTAAAATATGAAAATTAAGCCAAGTAAGTTAATTTTGTTACATGAAAGTCAGAAATATTTCGAAAAGAGAAAATGAAATAGGCAATTGACTGGATGGTGCAGTACCAAAAACGGATCACTATTAGACCGTCATAACTGCAATAAAACTAAAGTTACGAGTTTTTGACACTAAAAATTGGAGGTGTGCAATTAATATGGATAATTGTGATGGATAGAACGCTATCTTGTTTACTAATTTTCTTAATTACTCGAGCGTAGCCTTAAATATTTTGTGGTAGGGCTGTCACCCAAAAATCATAGCAATACTACGTAGTATGAACTTCTGCTATCACGTATTAAAATACATCTATTGTAAAAATTGAAGGTATTAATAAGGAATATAGCGATATTTTAGCAAATAGTTAGTGAAGTATTTCCTTAATATCTTTCCATAATATATTTGTAATCCCATCTTCAGTTCGCTTGAACCACATTGCACGGCTTTCAGTTAGGTGGAACCCTTCAAACTTTTGCCCCAGCGGGGATTCGAAAATCGGCACGGTCGCTTCATTTTTAGTCTCGATACTCGGTTTTCATTTCGCTAGAACCCTTTTCGCTGGAAGTCGGCCTTTAAATCTGAATTTTTCAAGTAATGAGAGACATCTATTTCAATGTTTCTCAAAGCTACGTTGTATTTTGTCCAGTTGAGTCTCAAAGTTATGTATAATTACGTATGAATTTAATTAATATTTTTTCTCTTTAGTAAACATATTTACACTCATGAAGTTTATGATCACTGTTAACTTCAGAATCGCAAACAGGTGTCGGTATAAACCTTTTCAAAACCGTGCCGATAAATTAAATTTTCTATTAAATTTATCTTTCCTCTTGACTCTCTCTCTTCGCTTCACGAATGAATGAGTTTGAACACCGGAAAACTTTTAAACGTTCAACCAACCTCTCGTGCGTGATAAGCTTCAATTTTTGGGCGTTATGTAATTTGACATAAAAAATATGTTTTTTTTTATCAAACCGAATGTAATATTCAGAGCCTTATTTTCAATACGGTTTTGAGCTGTTTTGGTAGATTAAAAGCTGCTCATGGACTATATTTAGTGTGCACCAAAGGGTGCTAGAGAAATTTGCACAACCCACAATCAATGTCCCAATTTGCATACTGAAAATTACCGAAAAACGTGTACGAAAACGTGTTTTGCACTTTTAGTTTTTAACAAAAATGTTTAGACGCTACACATTTTTTGGTTAATTTCCTAAAATCTGTAATGAACTTACAGTTTTTAGTAGAAACTGGTAGAATTAGATCAACACCGGTACCCAAAATCAAAGTTATTAGCAAAATGGCGAAACATGACCTATGGAGAAGATTTGAAAAACTTGATTTCCAAAATGCGATGGCGATAATTAGATTATAATTTATTAATTTTTGTTTACTAACAGAACCGTTAGTTGATGCCACGTTAGTTCATTGTCTTTTATTACTTCGCATTGTGGTACTTCAACTTCGAAAGGATATCCATCTATAACTGCTCGAAAAATACCAAATATCAAGAATTAGTTTGAGTCTATGATAAGTTCCAATCTATAAGCAACGACGATCCAATCCATACCTGAAGAGAGCAAGCTTTCAATGTCCTCTTTGGTGCAAGTAGATGGTACACACAATCCGCTTCTGAATTTTAGTTGGTCAAAGTATCGGACCTTGTTTTGAAAGGAAGCGAATAAAGTATTGGGATCTGTCATGTTGACAAAGTCAAGTTGTCGGGTCTTGGGTAGTTTCGCGCCTACCACCAAGGAACAGTACATTCCGGTAACCTTATCGCTTCGCTCAGTCTTTTCTTTAACGGTAATGTTCAGACACAGGTCGTAATCCCCGAAATCGGCTACGGTACCTCTGGTCATTCCTGATGGTATTTTGCCACTTGCGTCTATCACTTTAAAAGAAATATTTAATTAGGAGTTAAATATAAAAAGGTTTATCATAGTTATTGATATCACGGTATTTAAGATTAAAAGAGTTAGAATACTTTCGCAAAACTGATAAAGCCCGTCTATATGATACGCAGAACCAGCGAAATAGGTTGAAGCGCGAAATCAACGTTATTCCATGAAGAAAGTTTTTTACATTTTTCTCCGCCATCTTTCAAGATGGCGCCGGATTGGAAATATCTTTTTTTGTGCTTGCCTACTACTTAAGAATGAAGTCCCTGCAATTTATCAGCCTTCTAAGTGAAGCGGTTTCGGCTGTGCGTTGATTATCACAGTCTGTCCTGGTTAGGACTCCGATTTCGTAACGCCAGAATTGACTACAGTCGGTTTTGCAGTCCATCTAGGTCCTATTTTGTCTGTACTAAGCCTTTGACAGGGCCTCACCAGGCGTCGCTTTACTTCGAATCTATGACCTACCTCATTCACTTCATGACAAGCTCCAGTTTGTAACCAGTGACAAACTTATGAAACATATCTTATTAACTGCTATGTCATCCCCTTTATTTTTCTTATTATTTCTAAAATTTCTTATCGTTTATCAAGTTTTGTGTCATAATTTAAGCGCGAAACTTAATATTATTATATAATTGATCATCTCTTTGGGACTCAAAGAGGAAAAACACCCATAAGTAATTGCGAATAAAGATTAGGAAATTTGATACACGAGTCTGTCGGCTATATGAAATAATTCTTAGTTGTGTGGGAGAGTTGACCGCCTTAACTTTAACTTGACCTCTTTTAAAAAGACAGTCTTCTTTGTTCGCGAGGGTTTTGTTAATAAAATCATGGCGTAAGTTCTGGTAACCATGAAACATTTCAATAGCATCGATCATAACAAGAGGAAATAACCGAGTGTGAAAATTCCCCTTTCTTTATATATTTTAATTAATCTCACCTTCAATTAAGGAATGAAACGAAGTTGAACGTGAAAACAAATCCAGGAGTTAAGCTTTCTACAAAAACAAAGTTACTATCTATTATCTCAAAGGTGTCTCACCTTCCTTCCGTTGTTGTTACTATCGTTAAAAGAAAATTAATGGGGAATTTTTCTATTCGATTATTATTTCGGAAAATTATATTTACCAATTTGTTTTACTCTTTCCAAATGCTATTAACCTTAAAGAAATTATTTCGGTTACCAAAGCTGACCTCGTGAAAAAATAAGTCGCACTAATAATCGAGGGATAATCAAGCTAGGTAAATTATTTTGATTGAATAAATATTTTCATTTCAAAATTTATAACGAGAACCAATTTTTCAAATAGAAAAAATCGTTAATATTATGATTAATTCTAATTAAATATTAAATTAATTAGTTTAAATTTATTAAATTCTTAATAATAGCCTAATTTCTATATGAAATTTGAATATAACGGCTATTTTCTAAGTGAAATTTGAATATAACGCCTAATTTCTAAGTGGAATTTGAATATAACGCCTAATTTCTAAGTGGAATTTGAATATAACGCCAGTTTTTCTAAGTGAAATTTGAATATAACGCCTAATTTCTATATGAAATTTGAATATAACGCCTAATTTCTATTTGAAATTAAAATATAACGCCTAATATCTATATTAAATTTGAATATAACGCCTAATATACTATATTAAATTTGAATATAACGCCTAATATACTATATTAAATTTGAATATAACGCCTAATATCTATATTAAATTTGAATATATCGCCTAATTTCTATATGAAGTTTGAAAATAACTAATATTTTGTGAACAAAATTTGAATATAATGCCTAATATCTATATTAAATTTGAAAATAATTTTCGGTACTTTAAAGCCCACTTAAGTCTGAACACTCCCACGTTTTCCTACCAATTTCTTAAATCCTCTAATATGAAATTATGGCACGAGACATAAACCCCAAAATTATGTTTATAACTTTAATGTCCTTTTCCATAATCCTCTTATTTTGGTTTGGACGATGAAAGTTGAAGGACAATAGTCAGGTCGTAAACTACAGATGAAAGAAATATTTTCATACAAAAGAAGTTAAAGAACTCGGTTTTGGGGTCAAGTTCTCGCGAGACACTCTTGTTTGTCTTTCCCTTAAAAAAAGTGAAGGTCTAGACGGTTAATTTTCTTACAAAAGTTAAGTAAAACAACCAGTAGTTTAATTTTCACGTGCAGTAGAGTTTTTGTGGTCTTTGCAGAAAATTTCGACATAAGGGCATCTTAATCTTGATTAGTTCTATCATAATTTCATAAGATATGTTCCATAAGTTTGTCACTGGTTACTGAGAGTGACGTAGGTGAAACGTCATAGATTCGAGGTAAAGCGACGCCTGGTGAGGCACTGTCAAAGGCTTAGTACAGACTAAATAGGAAGACGGAAGTCCTGCAAAATTAACCGCGTGTAGGACTTCAATTCTCGCTTGTCGTTCTCGAACTAGCTCGAGCTGTAAGTTTCTAGCATTACGAAGTATCGAAAGTGTCATACTTATTTAACATATCTTATAAACTTATGGCTCTATACATAGTTTACAGAGTAGGAGGGTTCATATCTTTTACACAAAGAGGCCCGAATGAGCCAGGCCTTCTTGTGTAACACCTGAAGCCCGGCCTCCCTGTGTAAATGGTATGAATCCTCCTAGTCTGTAAACTAACACGCCTTGAAAATTAATTAATATTCAATACTCGTTTTTTTCCGCATGGTGACACTTTCATTATTATTTTTTTTTAAAGACGAAATTTTCTTTAACTATTGAAATTAATTTTAATTCTATAATAACTTCTTATTCTTACTTAAAGGTCAAACCGTAATGATTATTCAATTCCCCAAAATTCGTTTTAAGCCTCGCTTCACTGGTCATTACTGACGTAATAAATTCTTCAAAAAAGCGTTTTTAGTGTTTTAAAGTGAAATAGGAAAGTGTTTCAGTACATTATATAATCTTTTTTGTCGTAATTTTAAAAATCCCGCGGGGATTCTTTAGTGTAAAAAAAAGCAATTTTGTGGAATTTAAAACCGCTTAAAATTATATAGTTGTTTCTTTTATTACAATGATTAAGGGGGTTTTCTATTCTTTTTTCTACAAATTATTGTAAAAATGGCCAAAAATATGTTCCTTGAATTATTTTTAGATTTAGTTATATTATGATTTAATTTTAATGTGATATTGAAAATATAACTTGTCATTAACTAAAATAGCCTTGGATGAATACGTCATTTGTGACGTAATGAATATCTATTTTATAGCGATTTCCACTGACTGCTCGCGGAGCGCTCCCATGGAGCCATATAAATGGGAGAAGTAGCTCTCGGCTTCGTTAAAGACTGTTTTTGCTAAATCAGGGTCTCCTATATTTATTGCTCCATGGGAGCGCTCCGAGAGCAGTCAGTGGAATTCGCTATTAGTGCCTCATTTAGCCTATGGAGCTTCCACACTGAACGTAATGTTTCAAAGATGTTCAAGGTCATTGACATTAACGTAACTTACATAACCAAGTGGTGTCTCCCAACAATTTCCGAGAGTTATCAATTTCTGTGGTGGGAATTTTGGGTATACAGTCTTATTCAGAAATTAAGGTAGGGGGATGTTCTTTGGACTATTTTATGTGGAAAATGTAACTTCAATCTCCATTTTGCCACAAGGGTCACTGTTTTCGAGTTCTGATTGGAGTGTTTTAGGGATGACCCCTTAATTAAATTAGAAATCATTGTCTTAATTAGTTTCTTAATTAAATTTAAGGGGTCATGCGTAAAATACTTTGACCAATCTTAACTTGAAATTGTGACCCGGACCGAAAATTGAGATAGAAGTTATATTTTCGACTCGAAATCGCCAAAAGAACATCACCCTTAATTTCAGACTGACCTTTCACAAACATCCTGTATAATTTCCCCCCCCCCTAAAAAAACTTAAATCATCTTCCGACCATTGACTTATTGTACAAAAGACAAGGAAAGTGCACTGGTTAAACCATAGGAGATAGAAAATTACAATATTGTTATATTTCTTCACAACCCTAGGGCTTAATTAAATCTATTATAATAATATAATTAAAATAGCTCATTGGCTATCAGTTAATTGTTAGTTATTTTTCTTATAGCGTAAAATTAAGGATGATTAAGGGTGGAGTGGAAAAACTGCACTATAAAATTTAATTCTAATTTTTCTTGTTACTGCTGTTCTGTTTTAATATTAAATAAGAAATCTTATGAATAAATTAATTCTTCCTTAAAGGCGATCTTTGCTCGAAATCAAATCTAGCCCCTCAACGACAAAGTACTTCCTCCATTCTCAATTCAAGGTTTCGTGATACTTAAAAATCAAAGCGCATATTTTTTAAATTACTGTAGTTAAACATTTTTTTTTTTTGTAGAAATTTTTCAGTTAGACCCAAATTGACCGAGTAGATTACTATAATTTTATAATTTAACAACCGTCGGTAAAAATAGGCATTTTTGAACAAAGTACTAAAATTTATACTTAAAATTTCATCGTGGGCTTGTAAAAAAGAATGCCAAGAAATTTGCATTTTTTACATCTCTGGCCGCCATTTTTCAAGATGGCGGTGGATTGGAAAAACCTTTCTTGGGGCATGCCTACCACTTAAGAATAACGTCCGTGCAAAATTTCAACCTCCTTCTAAGTAAAGCTTTTTCGGCTGGGTGTTGATTGTCAGACTCATATAGATGACCTTGAACTTTACTCCCCCATTACTTGCTATACTGCGCATGACAGTGATCTCTGACGTGACAAACTGACTTTGTCAAACAAAGCAAAGCCCAATGGTCAATTAGATCTTGAATAAATTAAAGTACCCTTGAAAGTTTATGAAGCACTCATACAAATAAACAAATGAGGGGCAAATTACTTTATCTTAGGGGAGAATATTTTAATGTAGACTATAAAGGGTTAAATTTTCTCGTAAATGACCTCTTATTTCTTCGTTGAATTCTACTCCTTCTTAGATTGCTTTGTACAAGAGTCAGATGTGTTTTAAACTAATTAAATTTTTAACTTCATTAAAGTGGCAAAGCCATTAAATTGCCTTATTGAAAATGTATTGACAATTTTTAATTACAAAAAATGTTATTTAATTTACGACAAATTATACCTGTCTGTACAATTAATACGTGCGTCAACACGTAATGGGTTTATATTACACTTTCTAACAAGATATTTTACCCAAAACCTATCAATAACTAATTATAACTAATAACTAGTATATTTCAGAAAAACGTCACATTTTGATTTTCACTAACATGAAAAAAACTCTCATGCGCGTGTGTTGTGAACAATATAAAATTGTGACTTACTTGTGACAGCCCATGTTTTCAATGCTGAAAGTCCAATAATCATGTTTAAAAAGCTTCCCTGACACTCGGGTGACAGTGTGGCTTTTGATGTCAATCTTATAAAGGTGGGAAGAGCGCTTTTCAAAGCCGACTGAATACCAGATCTAGCGCTTTTTAACATGTCCTTCCAATTTTGAATCAATTTCAAATCAGCTATTTCAGCATCGTTCAAAATTTCATTTTGTTCTATTGAGGAAGAGTTGGAGTTGGAACTGTCATTGTAAATCGCGGAATTTATTTCAATCAACATGGCCAGAACAATCAAAATTGCGGGAAAAAATGAATTTTTCCATTTTATAATCATTGCGGTTTGGGGATAGATTTGAGCTTAAAGGGAAGGTCCGTTCAACTGCAAGTGATACGAGAATTAAATCTTCCGGAGCTTTCGATCCTTCCTTTTAAGAGCGTTTTTGAGAGGGTAACCTTCAATTAAGAATCTTAGGAATCCCCCATTTTTGTCTTTCAGCGTTGACGTCTTTTCAAAAATCGTGTTCTTTAGATCTCTCAGCATCAGCTTCTTAGCTGCCTTGAGTAATATTGTAACAATAAGTTTGACAATAGCACAGCTTCTAACAAGTCTAGAAAACCAATTTTAAATTGCCCTGGTTTGGGGGATATAATTTTTCTAGTGGTGGGCGATATTGTAAATTAACCGATGTCGATATCGAATTTTTACTGAAATCGATTCTGATTTAAATCAATTATTTATTTAAAGTCGGCGAGATAATCGATTATTTAAGAGCATGAAACCGATACCAACCGATTTGTACCGAAGATCAACAGTTTATTACAGTTTATTTACCTATTCTTAACCGATTTTCAAAGATTATTCAAACTCGGTTAGATAACCGATTATTTAAGTTCATGAAACCGATATCAACCGATTTGTACCGAATATCAACAGATTTCTACTTATTATCAACCGATTTGTATCGAATATCAACGCTTTGGTCCCATTGAACCGAATTCCCATTCGACAGAAGGGGTTTTTTTTGGGGTCTCATTCGACCGAACGTAGCCAAAGGTGCGATTTTATTATAGTCCCATTGGACCGAAATTCTATTGAACTGGAAGAAGACATACTGTGTGGTTTTGCATTAAATATATTTTTAATTTCACAACTTATTATTGTTAAAATAAATGGAGTTGAAAATGTATTACTGCACTTATTTTAACTACGTTTTAATTACGGCGAACCTCACCTACCCTAGCCTAACCTAACCTAACCTAACCAAACGTAACCTAACCTAACCTAACCCAACCCAACCTTGTTTGGAGGTAAAAAGATTATTTATATGAGTATTAAAAGCCCGCCTCTTACCACGAACAATTTATTAGCAATAATAGAAATATTTTGGAAAAGGTGGCAGCTAATTAATAGGAGAATATTTTGGAAAAGGTGGCAGCTAATTAATAGGAAAATCTTTTGGAAAAGGTGGCAGCTAATTAATAGGAGAATATTTTAAAAAAGGTGGTAGCTAATTAAAAGGAGAATATTTTGGAAAATGTGGCAGCTAATTAGTAGGAGAATGTTTTGGAAAAGGTTGCAGCTAATTAATAGGAGAATATTTTGGAAAAGGTGGCAGCCAATTAATAGGAGAATGTTTTGGAAAAGGTGGTAGCTAATTAAAAGGAGAATATTTTGGAAAAGGTGGTAGCTAGTTAAAAGGTGAATATTTTGGAAAATGTGGTAGCTAATTAGTAAGAGAATGTTTTGCAAAAGGTTGCAGCTAATTAATAGGAGAGTATTTTGAAAAAGGTGGCAGCTAATTAATAGGAAAATCTTTTGGAAAAGGTGGCAGCTAATTAATAGGAGAATGTTTTGGAAAAGGTGGTAGCTATTTAAAGGGAGAATATTTTGGAAAAGGTGGTAGCTAATTAAAAGGAGCATATTTGGAAAAGGTGTCAACGAATTATTGGAACCAAACCAAACCAAACCTAACCTAACCTAAACTAACCTTAGCTAAGCTAACCTAACCTAAGTTAACCTAACTTAACCTAACTTAACCTAACTTAACCTAACTTAACCTAACTTAACCTAACCTAACCTAACCTAACCTAACCTAACTTAACCTAACCTAACCTAACCTAACCTAACCTAACCCACCCGAAACCAAAATATTAAAATTTTAATTTAAAATTTAAAGACATTGATGGAACTACCATTAAGACTGTACTACATTTTAAGCACAATTGGTTTATTAATTCTATATATCTCTTGCCTTGAAAGGAATGAAAGTGAGCGTTTTAATTAGTATCACGAAACATTTACTTTTAATATTATTAACATACCTTTCGGAGATTCGAACCAACAACCTATCGCTTCGCAGTCCAACATCTGACTACAGTGTTTCAAGTTATATTCATGTATTTTTTAGGGGCATATTCGGACGATTGGGATTTCGGTCCATCGGGAATATAGCCATTGGGCTGGAAATCTAAAATCATTGCGGGATATTCGGTCGAATGGGATTTCGGTCCATTGGGAATTCGGTTGAAAGGAACGATACCATATCGCCAGATTTCTACTTATTATCAACCGGTTTTTACCTATTCTTAATCGATTTTTATCGATTATTAACCGATATATCAGTAAAATTACCTCGAATCGATTAATCGGTAAAAATAGGCAAATTAAGCTCGAACCGATAAATCGGTTAAAGTACCATGTCGGTCACTTTTACCGATTTCATATAAGTTTGTGCCCATCACTAAATTTTAATTTTAGAAATCCAAGCCAATAATAATGTAGGACCCTTTCCCCTGCATAGTTATTGGTCTTTTTTCTTGCCAAACATTAGACCTATACTTATCTGTAGATTTTCCCTTATCAGGGCTTAATTTGTACTACGGTTGGGATTTTATCATTTTTAATAAGTACTTTAAAATATGAAAATTAAGCCAAGTAAGTTAATTTTGTTACATGAAAGTCAGAAATATTTCGAAAAGAGAAAATGAAATAGGCAATTGACTGGATGGTGCAGTACCAAAAACGGATCACTATTAGACCGTCATAACTGCAATAAAACTAAAGTTACGAGTTTTTGACACTAAAAATTGGAGGTGTGCAATTAATATGGATAATTGTGATGGATAGAACGCTATCTTGTTTACTAATTTTCTTAATTACTCGAGCGTAGCCTTAAATATTTTGTGGTAGGGCTGTCACCCAAAAATCATAGCAATACTACGTAGTATGAACTTCTGCTATCACGTATTAAAATACATCTATTGTAAAAATTGAAGGTATTAATAAGGAATATAGCGATATTTTAGCAAATAGTTAGTGAAGTATTTCCTTAATATCTTTCCATAATATATTTGTAATCCCATCTTCAGTTCGCTTGAACCACATTGCACGGCTTTCAGTTAGGTGGAACCCTTCAAACTTTTGCCCCAGCGGGGATTCGAAAATCGGCACGGTCGCTTCATTTTTAGTCTCGATACTCGGTTTTCATTTCGCTAGAACCCTTTTCGCTGGAAGTCGGCCTTTAAATCTGAATTTTTCAAGTAATGAGAGACATCTATTTCAATGTTTCTCAAAGCTACGTTATATTTTGTCCAGTTGAGTCTCAAAGTTATGTATAATTACGTATGAATTTAATTAATATTTTTTCTCTTTAGTAAACATATTTACACTCATGAAGTTTATGATCACTGTTAACTTCAGAATCGCAAACAGGTGTCGGTATAAACCTTTTCAAAACCGTGCCGATAAATTAAATTTTCTATTAAATTTATCTTTCCTCTTGACTCTCTCTCTTCGCTTCACGAATGAATGAGTTTGAACACCGGAAAACTTTTAAACGTTCAACCAACCTCTCGTGCGTGATAAGCTTCAATTTTTGGGCGTTATGTAATTTGACATAAAAAATATGTTTTTTTTTATCAAACCGAATGTAATATTCAGAGCCTTATTTTCAATACGGTTTTGAGCTGTTTTGGTAGATTAAAAGCTGCTCATGGACTATATTTAGTGTGCACCAAAGGGTGCTAGAGAAATTTGCACAACCCCAATTCTTAACTTTAACCGCCCTAATTCAGTGTTGCCAGTAATTTGTTATTAGAGCTTCTCCTGCATGCAGGTTTGGAACTGAATCGAACTGAATTCAATTCTACAAGATTTTAAGAGTGTTGTAGTTAGATAGTGGTTGAATTGCACTCATAAATGCAGAATGGCAACACGTAAAATTCACTTTGAATTCAATTAACTATGAACAAAATTACATGTGCAAGGATTGCACTAAAAAATATATGAACCAAAAATATTCTAAGGCCCAATATTCCTCAAAACTAAAATTAGCAGACTATTTTAGTCAGAGAAAGTAAAGGTATAACGCATTATTAAAGTAGAGTTCTGATTGGTCGACCAAAGAATCTACAAAGAAAACGTTGAAAACATCTTTCATGCTCAATTCGCGATGCGACAGTAATTTTAATACTTAATTTGTATAATTTTAAGTTAATTTGACTGAAACGAGTCCGGAATATCGACTTTTAAGTGGTCTTAGATTAAATTTTAAATTAGACAAATTATGTCATTATAATATTATCTTAATGACTTCAGGAAGAACTTATTGCAACTTCTATCATTAACATTTAACGGTTATAAAGTTATTTCATTTCATTAGACACGGAGATTTGCGGCAACGACTTCATGCCGTAAATCTTTATAGTTTCCTTCATTAATAGAAAGTTAATGACACCGCTATGAAACTGTTAATTATGTGTATAAATTTTTAATACGCATTTAAAGGTGTAAATAACATAATTTTTGATTGCTTTCAAATTCAAGTTTAATTGACTTCAAAGTGACCAGTCCACCAAATTTGGATGGTCTGTATAGTTTGAAGCATCTTAATTTACGTCTTTATTGTCCATATACCAATTAATGTTTAGTCTTAATTAAAAACAAGGTGGTCAACACACCAGACTCTATTTTATCCCCAAACTATTATTCATGATTGAGGTTTCATTGAATATTTTTAATAACACGTTTGTTTGCCAAGAAAATGATAAATTACCTTTCTCTTCTTCAAATTTTATTATTTAAAGTTAGTTTCGAAACCTCCCGAATCTTTCGATTTGTAAGATTATTACACCATAAGTTCATAAGATATGTTCCATAAGTCTGACACTACACTAATTCGTAATGCTAGAGACTTACAGCTCGAGCTAGTTCGAGAACGACAAGCGATAATTGATTGGCTACACTCGGTGGTTAATTTTGCAGGACTTCCATCTAGTCCTATTTGGTCTATACTAAGCTTGCCTTTGAAAGCACCTCACCAGGCGTCGCTTTACCTCGAATCTATGACCTACCTCACTCACTTCATGACAAGCTCCAGTTTGTAGCCAGTGACAAACTTACGGAACATATCTTATGAACTTATAATAACCATTGGTTTTTAAGAAAGAACAACTTTCAATTGCGCAATCATGCTTTTATCTTCCGAGAAATTTCATGTTTTTAAGAAAATCATTTTGTGTTTCGCGGTGGGGATTTTACCCAAAACCCAAGACGAATTAACCTGAGAAATTAAATCTTCGAAAATAGCGATCAAGTTAAATTGATAAAATAGGGGAACGTGGGGCGTAGGAATATACAATGTTAATTATAATTGGAGATAATGTTGTTTTTAACAAGTACGGATGAACAAAATACTCTAAGTTAAAAAAAAGTAATTCTTCATGGTGTGTTAAGATAGATCTTGAAAAATCTTTTATTCGTTACTTTCAACAGTTAATAGACCATTCCATTAAAACCTAGGTAAGAGATAGGAGGGTGTGACGTCACGAGAAAGTTCGTAGTAGCAGACTATACTAGTAGTAGTAGTAATCCTAGTAAGTCTATCATAGATTAAAAGCAATCAAAACGTATGTTTTTCTTACATAGACCCTTCTCCAAATACTAAATAATCTCTCACATTAAAATATTTTATTTTTTCACATGAATTCTTCTATCCAATCCGCTCAAAAAGAATAGTATATGAATATGACACAGTTACTTGTCCA